>NW_013667852.1:60467-65310 GCF_000517525.1 Limulus polyphemus | reverse complement strand
AATATGTCGTATATTATATAGCACTTTTGAAAGGTTTTTTCATCATAAATTTATTTTTCAGTTTATACCGTGGTAATCCATTTCTTGAGAATATGTCGTAAATTACACGTACCACTTTTGGAAGGTTTTTTCATCATAAACTTATTTTCCAGTTTATCCTGTGGTAATTCATTTTTTGAGAATATGTCGTATATTACACGTACCACTTTTGGAAGGTTTTTTTCATCATAAATTTATTTTCAAGTTTATCCCGTGGTAATTCATTTCTTGAGAATATGTCGTATATTACATACCACTTTTGGAAGGTTTTTTCATCATAAATTTATTTTCCAGTTTATCCTGTGGTAATTCATTTCTTGAGAATATGTCATATATTACACGTACCACTTTTGGAAGGTTTTTTTCATCATAATAAACATTAAAATACTTCTGTAAAAATCAAAATTTCATTTTAAAAAAACTATGATTTATCTATATCTAGTTCACCTAGTCTATTTTTAAACAAGTTTTCTTTAATTAAATTTCCTTTGAAAATGTTATATGGAAAAGGCTTGAACACAACAGACAGAGGCCATTTTTTTTTTCTCATCAGAGATACTTGTTTATAGCTTTGCTTAAGGTTGAAGGAAATGCATAACGTTTATATGCAAGATCCTCTCACGTTACAGAATTTTATTTGTTCCAGAATACGCTATCTTCCTTTTATAATTGCATATATTTTTTGCGTGCGTAACTTCAGACTTTATTAATCCTTCGTCTAAGTTTGTGTAGTCCTTTCTGCGTTTTAATTCTGAATGAATAAACGTAATCTTTGTCGGGATACGTACTTTATGTTTCTTTCACAAACTAGTGATTGCAACTAGTTCCGTCTAATGCATAATGTGAAGTAAAGTTTTAGTGCACCGGTAACAAAGCTGTTGAAATATCTCATGCATTGTCACGTTGGATGTGATTTTTAAGTTCGAAATACCATCTCTATGCACTATGTTAAACACAAGCTTAAACAAGATCAGTATTCGGAAATGACTCCTTGATTTTCGGGATATCCATAATCAAAATTAGAAGTGTTGTGTTGTTAACTTTACAATATAATTTTTTATACTTTCATATCAAGCATTATACAAGAAACATTGGCATTGTAGAGGTAGGTTCCAAAAATCTTCAAACAAGTTATCACTGGCAAGTATAGTTTGCACACTAACTAGAAATCTTATTAGAACCTGTCTCATACACATACATTTATATAAAACTCATTTCATTCAAGTATGCAAAAGAAACTGAACATGTTTCAGGTGGTTATTTGAGGCAGATAAAACGAAGAGTTATATATAGTCGTATCATAAATAGTCAGCAATACAACTGCTAAAAGTCAAGATTAATTGGACACTTGGTCGTTATAAAATACCATTTATTTCAACGGCTGTTCAAACAAATCTATCGTCATCAGTATTAAATGAAAGAAAATACTTCTGCCAATAGACCCTCTAGTGACTGCACTTGGCAAAAAACGATTGATTATACATTTAAAGTGCACAACAGAATTGTGTCATTGTCAAACTTTTATCATAACGAAATGTTTCTGAACTCAAAATTTGATGTAGTGGCGCTAGAATCAAGGGAACGATCACCCCCCCCCTAGATTTGAAGGAGTAAGCTGGAACGGCATCGGTCACCCTCAAATAGTGTAATTTCTATGGGAACTAAAACACCAATCAAATTTTCTTTTAAAGAGTCTACATTTCATTTCATTGAAATTTTTATACAAACGTATATATATGATATAGTGTCACTAGTTTGCCACTAGTTGCTCAACAAAAATATCTTTCATGTATAAGTGATACCTCACAAGTTCAGGTTCGTTGAAAGTTAGACATACTTACGTCACTGACTAAATGGGGGGTCCTAATGAAAAATTTAACCAGTGTAATTCTTTCACTACTGACACAGAAACTCAAGACTGAGCTATTTGTTTCTATCCCATTATGTAGTAATATTAAAAAAAAACTATAAATTTCTGTTTTTCTTATGCTCTATTTTTGGAGTGCTTTCCATGTTAATAAATCTTCATTGTAAACAATATTTGAATCTATGTAATCTGTAGATATACGTTTGTCGTAGGCTTTATTAAAATAAAACATATTCTTTAAAATAATTGAGATTTGTGCTCGCGTCATTAGAAAATGGAAATGTGATTGAACACGCTTATTAATTACCCATGATAATATACTGCATTTCGAAGCATCTTTGTGTATTGAACATAAAGTAAAAGAGTTAATACAAAAGTAACAATTCCATATCATACGACATTAAGAGAAAGGAATAAATATATATGTATCAACAGTTTGAATGAACCACGATACGTAATAGTCGCAACCACAGATAACGATGAAGATTCTTTTTGGATGATGGGTCGAGCATACCGGATTATGTATCTATGGATCCATCGTTTGCGTTAAGTTATCGCTAAAAAAAATCGTCCTTTGTACCATCAAGCCGTGTTATAAGAGTAGCTCAAGAGTTGACGATGAGTGCTGTTAACTAACTGCCTTCATTCTAGTCTATTAGTTAAAAATTAGGGAAGGCTAGTAGGGATAACTCTTGAGTAGTTTTGCGTGAATATCCGAAAACAAACATTCTTTTGAGATGGTCTCTATCGTTTTGGGATGTCTCTATCAACATGTTCGAAAACAAACAATCTTTTGAGATGTGTTCTTTATCAGCATATCCGAAAACAAACAATCTATTGGGATGTCGTCTCTATCAGCATATCCGAAAACAAACAATCTTTCGAGATGGTCTTTATCAACATATCCGAAAACAAACAATCTATTGGGATGTCGTCTCTATCAGTATATCCGTAAACAAACAATCTTTTGAAATGGTCTCTATCAGCATATTTTGCTTTGCTTATTGTCAACCACGAGTATAATGCAACAGCCTCAATTTTAAACAAGAAACGAAAGAGCCTGTGATCAGAGGTTAGAGAATCCTTGATAATGACCATTTTGAGCCAACCAAAATAATCAAACATCTAGTCCTAAATGACAAAGACACAATTAATATAGTTTTTGTTGTTGTTTTTTGCTATTACACACATGCACGGAGTTTCGATGAATATCACAGTCAATTCCGGAGCAATGAAGGGACGTGGGAGATAAGGAACATGGTGACAAGCTGGTTCGATAATTCCGGAGCAATGAAGGACGTGAGAGATAAGGAACATGGTGACAAGCTGGTTCGATAATTCCGGAGCAATGAAGGGACGTGGGAGATAAGGAACATGGTGACAAGCTGGTTCGATAATTCCGGAGCAATGAAGGGACGTGGGAGATAAGGAACATGGTGACAAGCTGGTTCGATAATTCCGGAGCAATGAAGGGACGTGGGAGATAAGGAACATGGTGACAAGCTGGTTCGATTAAAAGCTCTATTTCATTTAGAAAATTAACAACAGATTAAGAAATATATAATCAATTAGCTTGAAGCTGTTAAGTTCAAACTGTTGTTCATATCGTTGCTGCTATGTTTGTTCCACGTGTTGTCCTTGTAATTCGTAACAGGTTTGGATTAACTAGACCTTCTAATGCATTCATAGCATCATAATCAGTTACGTATCTGAAATTAAGAAAAACTGCAAATCTCCTACGATTCCAGACATTTGGGACACCCTACATATAAATATATATAATACGAAACAAGTTGAAGCTATATGTGTTTTTAACGAGAGATTTAAACGAAATCTTCTATTTTTATGTGTTGAGATGTTATACATCTTATTGAAACCTGGTACCTAACGTCTTTGAGCTATGCTGTTAGTTCGTAATGGCCATAAGTACCTAATGAAATAGAATATGTTATTTCACAGCTTTTAAGCTTCAGATATCGTTGAATCACGTACAACTCACGCCAATTTTTTCTCAATGTTTTTGTTTGTTTATTGCAAAGCACAAAGAAACGGATTCTGCCCAACACGAAAACGTATAGCGCAAAAAACATGCATGCCTAATGTAAATATTCTGAAGATTGATAGAATAATTAGTCTGATTGAGGTTGATTAGTATTACCCATATTCAAAGTGTTATTGTCATTGTACCTACATTATTTAATATGTATATGTTCGAGCGGGATTATGGGCAAGGATCTAGCGTTACTAAGTATTTCCCATTCCAAACTGACAAAAACGTCCCTGGTTGCTTAGCAGTAAGTCTAAGGACTTATAACACTAAACATCGGGTTTAGATACTCAGATTCTGAAAAAAACTATATCTGTACATTTATTTTTAACCAATAAATGTAGGCGTGTTTGGTTTGTAATGAAGTGTGTCGTTACGAGTACATTTACCAAATATATGTGTATATATATATAGAAAAATGTGTTATGAAATAAAAGCGAATTCGATGACAACTCTCAGACGGAAATATTTCGAAGGTAGCATTAAGTAGCAGCTAACGGCCTGTTTTTAAAACACTTCCGTTATCTGTAAATGTCATCATTAAATACTGACAGTTTTCGCTTCATTATGCTGGGTGTAATGAAGATGTTTTAGAAATGTGAGCCGTTACTGCCAAGATCAGCATATATTTATCTCCGACAAACTACGTATAGTTTAAAACTTTTGAAATAGACATTAAGCTAGAAGCGGCTCGCATATCTAGGCTTCTTAATAAAAAGTACATCCTTAAGACAAGCGATGCCTTGGTGATTACCATGTTATTAGCAAGAGAATATTACAGCATTAGTATATTGACTCCCGACTAACCAACTAGTGAGTCAGAAGCAGATGGAAACATGTGAAACCATCGGCTGCTTTGGATTAAGCAGAATATTTTAAGTGATTACCGT
>NW_013667852.1:56112-59467 GCF_000517525.1 Limulus polyphemus | reverse complement strand
AAGCAGAATATTTTAAGTGATTCCCACAGTGATTACCATGTTATTAGCAAGAGAATATTATAGCATTACTATATTGACTCCCGACTAACCCACTAGTGATTCAGAAGCAGATGGAAACATGTAAGGCCACTAACTGCTTTGGATTGAACAGAATATTTTATGAACAGATATGCCGTCTAGACTTCAAGCATAGTGTTTGATAATATGTAGAGGACAATCGTCGATGTTGTATAACACGCACGAAATCTACACTCTGCTAGCTAATGCAACTAAACACGTGTTTTCAGGTATGAAAAATTAAAAATTTTCTTCCATAGTGTATAACTTTCAGCAGAACTAAAAACGTTTGTTTCTGAATAAAGAAATAAATAGTTTTCTTCTTATTATCTCACGTAGTTAGCAAGATTTGTTTTTAATGTTTCTTGTGGAAAGATCTCATGCAAGCACATTCCATAATGTTCTTTGCACTGATTGGAACATAAAAGAAATAGGGATAGCTTTTCAAAAGAAACGCCATTTTTCGTAATGACTTTCATTTATAATGGCAGCAGTTAATGTGTTAATGACTCCCGCTGTCTGATTGAGAGCAAAATCATCATTGTGAAGATTAAGAGTGAGCCATTCAGTTATCACAGACCTAGGAATAGCTTTTGTTTCAGTGGAAATTTAGGCATAGTAGGTTTGAAAATTTAATGGAAGAAAACCTCAGTAAAGAAGCCGAAACCTCGTTTCCTTTTCTTTCAACAGGCAGTTGTAGTCCATTAAATTCCGCCTTTTCTTTCAACAGGCAGTTGCGGTCCATTAAAATCCATCTTTTCTTTCAACAGGCAGTTGTAGTCCATTAAATTCCACCTTTTCTTTCAATAGGCAGTTGTAGTCCATTAAATTCCACCTTTTCTTTCAACAGGCAGTTGCGGTCCATTAAATTCCCAAACGTACTACAGAAAAATTTTGTCTCTATAGATTTTTTCTTTAATTCAAAGCGGTTGTATGTTTAAGTAGGGACGTAAACTCAGCTCATCAAAGTGTGTGAATTACTCTAAATATCAAGAAATATTGCTTCTCAACCATGTTATAAAATCAGCTACAATCTGCAAAGCGGAGTTTTTATTTATATCTGTATCCGTTTTGATAAGTTATAAGTAACACAACGGAATTCCAAGTTCAGCCATTCACACAATCTGAGAACTTGTCAGCCAACTGAATCTTAACTACTCAAAACAGGTAGATGGATACGTTTTATTAAAACAACCAAACCAGTTTTTACAAGGAAATAAAATCATATTCATCCATTATATTATTTACGTGACTCTTATCCGTAACGTCTATAAATAGTTATTATATAACACTACATATTTAAAATGGATGACGTTTTAAAGTAACGAATTCCTTTAACAATAATCAACAACCTCAGAAGTAGTAGTTGTAAAATGTTGGATTAATTTTGAATACTTTTATTAAAACATATAAGTTGTTGTTTTACAAATTTCAGTTACATCATCAAGCGGGCCCGGCATGGCCAGGCACTCTACTCGCAATCTGAGGGTCGCGGGTTCGAATCCCCGTCGCAACAAACATGCTCGCCCTTTCAGCCGTGGGGGCGTTATAATGTTACGATCAATCCCACTATTCGTTGGTAAAAGAGTTGGCGGTGGGTGGTGCTGACTCGCTGCCTTCCCTCTAGTCTTACACTGCTAAATTAAGGACGGCTGGCGCAGATAGCCCTTGTGTAGCTTTGCGCGAAATTCAAACCAAACAATAGTTATTAAAATATATATATATATATATATACATATCACAAAGGAAAGGACAAATTAATACACAGATATATAGAGTAATGAAAACCTCTGTATACTTATAGATCGAGTCTTGCTGAAACTTACATGTAAAGTTGTAGTTGCGTGAATTCTTGTAATGTTATGCGTTGTTTTGGTTGAAATATTTTAATATTAATATAATAACATTGTTGTCATTGATCATTAGAACGCGCCAATCTTTTTTATGACTGACATAGGCTTATACCACAGGTTATTAGACAAAGCTAATTGGTTGAATTCGATAAGATTGATTTCCAGTGTAAAAAGAAAAAAGAATTCGTGCACGTATCCAGATTAAAATTACTTTTATTCTTTTACTTTAGCAATTGATTGCTTTGGCATAGGGTGGAGTAGTGGAAGTCTTAGTTCACCATTTCCTTACCGATAACACACAAGCTTGTGGTATGGGCAGGGCGAAAATTCCACACCCTAGGTCCATTTTAGTGAGTCCGCTGGGAAGTTTGATGGAACATTTGATGGCGAACAATGTACACGTGAGAAGCAACAAAAGATAGATCAGATACGAAGATATAATTATGTTTTAACAAGAACACATAAAATATAACGATCGTAATTTTTTTTACAGTGAATTTCACTATACAATCAGCATTAAGAGACAGGAAAACTTGTTTTGAAGTTTATTTCTTAATATTTTAAAATATCGAATAAGAAACATGGTAACAATAAATATTAATAATGGTCATTAATTTTTTATCATAACATCCAAGAAGTGGGTTCAAGAAATATATATAATCTAACTAAAAAAATGTGTTAAATTGCAATAAATATTCTACCGGTCTCAAACAATCACTTAGTTAGCTTTTCCATTCATTCAGCTTAGCTATTAACTTGAAAGTAAAGTTTATCAAATACTTGATTTTATTAGATTTCTAAACGCATAATGAATAACTTCAAAAGGTTCCATAGAGTAGTAATATCTAATATTCTTATGTATTTTCTATGAATTTAAGAGCATTCTTGTTCGATGTTGCATATATATATATATATATATATATTATATTCAGGATGTCTGGAAATTATATGAATACATTTTCTTATTTGTGTTTCAGAAGCAATGTCTACTAGAATTCAATCAGACCACCGGAGGTACATTACAACAGATTCGGAATGTAATGACGGGGCGACATGGGTCCATCAGAAGATTCAACACATTCAGAAATAAATATTAATAATTTTGGTCATGTAATATCCGGACATCCTGTATTTTTATACTTTTTCTACAAGCTTTTAGTTAAACCGATAAGACCTATGACTTGTGTTACATGTAATCAAGAATTATTTGGGGTCGTCTGTCTCTAATCTCCGTTAAAATCTCCTCTTTCTAAACTTGGTTCTTTTTCTTGCTATAGAGGGTATATAGAGCAGCAGGACTGTGTTAACAGGATTGATCTTTTTCTTGCTATAGAGGGTATATAGAGCAGCAGGATATTTACTGTAGGTTAAACTAGGGGAATTTGGTTATTACTTTCGTAAGTACAAAGGTTAATTAGGTAGATTTACGAGGCAAGGTCACGTAA
>NW_013667852.1:49088-56013 GCF_000517525.1 Limulus polyphemus | reverse complement strand
TTTCTTGCAGTATAGGTAGTAGGAGTCAGCAGGACTAGTGTTAACAGGATTGTATCGTTTTCTTGTCTATAGAGGGTATATAGAGCAGCAGGACTGTGTTAACAGGATTGATCTTTTTCTTGCTATAGAGGGTATATAGAGCAGCAGGACTGTGTTAACAGGATTGATCTTTTTCTTGCTATAGAGGGTATATAGAGCAGCAGGACTGTGTTAACAGGATTGATCTTTTTCTTGCTATAGAGGGTATATAGAGCAGCAGGACTGTGTTAACAGGATTGATAACTGAATACAAAACGTTAATTTCACGATTTTAATTGCTATATTTTAACAAAAGGTCATCAAGGAATTCATGATCATTCTGTCAAGCTATTAGTTATCAGTTATTATTGTTTGTCTTTACTTTGTTACTGTAATAATTCTGGACAGTGGATACGTTACTGTTTCTTCCTTATACAGTATCATTATCTGACTTTAATTTGCTACTGTATTAATTTTGTACAGTGTCTACCGTACTGTCTCTTCCTTATATGATATTATTATCCGTCTTTACTTTGCTACTGTATTATTTCTTGGACAGTGGCTACCGTACTGTCTCTTCCTTATATGATATTATTATCTGACTTTACTTTGTTACTGTACTAATCTTGGACAGTGACTTCCGCACTGTCTCTTCCTTATACGATATTATTATCTGACTTTACTTTGCCACTGTACTAATCTTGGAAAGTGGCTACCGTACTGTCTCTTCCGTATGAGATATTATTATTTGACTTTACTTTGCTACTGTATTAATTCTATTCAGTGGCTACCGTACTGTATCTTCCTTATACGATATTATTATCTGACTTTACTTTGCTACTGTATTAATTCTATTCAGTGGCTACCGTACTGTATCTTCCTTATATGATATTATTATCTGACTTTACTTTGCTACTGTACTAATCTTGGACAATGACTTCCGCACTGTATCTTCCTTATACGATATTTTTATCTGACTTTACTTTGCTACTGTACTAATCTTGGACAATGACTTCCGTACTGTATCTTCCTTATACGATATTATTATCTGACTTTACTTTGCTACTGTATTAATTCTATTCAGTGGCTACCGTACTGTATCTTCCTTATACGATATTATTATCTGACTTTATTTTGCTACTTTATTAATTTTGTTCAGTGTCTACCGTACTGTCTCTTCCTTATAAGATATTATAATCTGACTTTTCTTTGCTACTGTACTAATCCCGGACAGTGCTGCAATTAAATAGTTCGTCGGAGCAAGTTTTTGGAATTGCAATCACGTTATTTCTTACAACCTTTATTTAACGATGGTCAAAAATACCAGTGTAATTAAACATTTAACAACTGAAGCTATTTCTGCTTACTCTCAATCCTCAAGACGCTGCGTTGGTGGTTTCAGTTAATTTTTGGGTATTCACTCTTACCCTAAACCCTTATTTGAAACTTAATTCACCTTATATTAAAACATTCAGTTGTAAGTACCTAAACCTGCCAAAAACGTTGTTCATGTTAGTACCCGTTCACATGCCTTAAGAACCACTGCCAAGTTCTCGTGAATATGTTTTCTGATTGTTTAGACCCACACAACGAGTCACAGTATTGTGAAACATGATTTTATATGATATAACTACATACACCCAATTACAGCAATGCGTACCATCATTCTAAACATTGTAACTACACTAAGCCAATCAGGATAAAATATAACATCATATTAAGTAATCTAGCCACACCCTATATCTATAAGACACATTTACAGTACGTAATCTTGGAACACGAACTGTTCTTTTACTACATCCGTACCTTTGTATTACTCTTAATCTTAAACCCTACTTATCAGCATTTCTCTCAACGTTAATTGGCCGGGTGTGGTTAAATTGGTTGCGTGTCCAAACTGTGAATTCAAGGGATCATAGTTTATGTCTAGCTGTTGGTGCTGTTAACCAGCTTCCATTTCCCTCTATAGTCTGTCTCTTAAACGAATTCAAAGTTAAAATATAACAGTAGCTTCACAAAAACTCCAAAACTTTTAAACTGACGTGAATCATTTGAACGATCTAAAATTTCAACATCTCATATTATAGCTAAAATTATTTCTTAGCTGATACAAGTATGATATGTTTTCTTGTGTTATTTAAATAGTTCGTAATTCAAGCATTTATAAATATGATGTTAGGTTGCTTATCTATTGATGAATTACGACTTAGAATAAAAACTATATAAATGGTTCAAACCAAATCTGTGGCAGGAATTTAGGTTTAAAAATCTTTCAAGCGTCAAAAAAGATCTTGGGACCTAAAAGACAACCGGAGGTGGTCAGAACCCTTTGCTTCTCTTCACCATAGAAATGGTTGCATGATGATGATTTTATTAATATTCTTTCAACTCATAACGTGAAGTCCCCTGTGGGGACTTACAACACAAAATCCGAGTTTCGATTCTTTGCTGTGGACAGAGCGCAGCTAGTCCATTGCGTAACATTGCGCTTAAACAACAACAACAACAACCTAATGTGGATAAACAATTAAAGCATAAACAACCGAGACGAGAAAACTCCACCCTTGTTTACATTTTATTTTGTAAATGAGCATGCGCAAGCTAGCTGTGGCCTGAAGTTTAACGTGAAAAAGATGGCGGCAAGCTTGCTTACAAAATAAAGAGTAAACGAATGCAGCGTGTTCGTGTTTCAGTTGTTTTTATTTCACCCATGATGTTTTTTACTTGTTAAGCAGAAATGACACGAAAACCTGTTTTGTTTTATCACCGAACTCACAACTAATAAGATACTTTACTATTTCCCCGTCTGATATTATTAGAAAGGCTAAATGTAACATTGATTGGATCGAACTGAAACAGTTTGTGTGTGAGATGTACAGTTGACCTCGTCATTTCATTGAGTTGTTTCTGAGCTGGTCAAGAAAAAAAAATGCTTCCGTAGTCAACAAATAAATTTATCATTTTCAATTGCTCAAAAAGCTTGTTTTAGTTTTTTGGCGCAAAACTATATAAAGGTTTATTTGTAGTTAAGCACAAAGCTACACAATGGGCTATCTCTGCTCGTCCCACCACGGGTATCAAAACCCGATTTGTAGCTTTGTAAATCTACAGCTATCTGCACGTAACTGATCTTAATTTTGAACTGATAGACTAGAGGAAAGCTAGGTTATAAACAGCACCCACCGCCAATCATGGGCTTCTCTTATCTGACCGAATAGCGGGATTTTCCCGTAACTATTATAACTCACTCACGACCTCAAAGAGCGGAATGCTTTTATCTGGCAACAGAACGGGAAACATAAACCCAGTCATTCTGAATCTGAATGCACTAGCCACTAGACCACGCACGGACCCTGGTATCTCTTTACATCTTTTTCTGAATGTCAGTGATAAAAACCTGTATATTTCACATTTTGGTATTCATATGATCTTTTCATTTGATATTTTACTGATCCATTGTTGCAAACAATAGAGAGCACTAATGATCTATCTGTGGCAAGCCTTCATTTGATCTATTGATTTGTCTGAGTGATGGTTAGTAAATAATATTATTTATCAATAGAGAGCACTACTGTTCTATCTGTGGCAAGCCTTCAATTGATCTATTGATTTGTCTGAGTGATGGCTAGTAAAGAATATTATTTATCAATAGAGAGCACTACTGTTCTATCTGTGGCAAGCCTTCAATTGATCTATTGATTTGTCTGAGTGATGGTTAGTAAAAAATATTATTTATCAATAGAGAGCACTACTGTTCTATCTGTGGCAAGCCTTCATTTGATCTATTGATTTGTCTGAGTGATGGTTAATAAAGAATATTATTTATTTATTTGTCTGTGGTGGTCTGTGAAAAGTATATTATAAAGATGCCTGTGGTAAGCACTGATTCATCTGTGGTTGTAAATGAAATGTATTGTTGGTTTATCTGTATGGTGATCTTTAAAGAGTATTGTTGAGTTCTCTATGTTGTAGTCAGTGAAAAATATTATTAATTTATCTGTGATGTAGTTATTCTTCTCTGGATTTCAGCGAAGAATATTAGTGGTTTGTCTGAGTGTGATCTTTTAGTGTTATTCATGAGTTGTTTCTCTTTCGCAGTAGAGTATTTTATTATGATCTAAAATTATGAATACTATTGATTTATTTGGGCGATGATCATTGAAGGGTATTCATGATATTTTTATGGTTTGCAGTAAATAGATTTATCAAATAATCTGATATTATAAGTACTATTGATTTATCTGTGTTGTGGTCATTGAGGAGTATTAATAACCTGTTCATGGTTGCAGTAAAAAACATTACTGGATATCACTGATTGGTATTATTGATTTGTCTGTGTTGTAATCATTGAGGAGTATTAATGGCTTGTTCATGGTTGCAGTAAAGAACATTACTAGATATCACTGATTGGTATTATTGACTTCTATGTGTTGTAATCATTGAGGAGTATTAATGGCTTGTTCATGGTTGCAGTAAAGAACATTACTAGATATCACTGATTGGTATTATTGACTTCTATGTGTTGTAATCATTGACGAGTATTAATGACCTGTTCATGGTTGCAGTAAAGAACATTACTGGACATCACTGATTGGTATTATTGTTTTCTAAATGATGATCAGTGTTCATTTTCCTCACTCTTATACTCTACTGCTAAATGAAAGGTTCACTATACATTTCCTGGACCCGGCATGGCCAGGTGGTTAGGGCGCTTGATTCGCAATCTGCAGGTCGCGGGTTCGAATCCCCGTCTCACCAAACATGCTCGCCCTTTCAGCCGTGGGGGCGTTATAATGTGACGGTCAATCCCACTATTCGTTGATAAAAGAGTATCCCAAGAGTTGGCGGTGGGTGGTGATGACTAGCTGCCTTCCCTCTAGTCTTACACCGCTAAATTAGGGACGGCTAGCGCAGATAGCCCTCGTTTTACTTTGCGCGACGTTCTTCGTGAAAACTAACTAAGTGCTAGCGCAGGCGCTTTTATAACAGCTAGAAATGAGAACGTAAACACAAAACGTAATATTTTCTTATACAAATGGTACTATACAGTTGATAGTAAAGAATATATTACAATAATTATTGTTCGCTTCAGAGTAATAGTTGGAAGCTAAACGATGTTCTACAAGAAATAATTCTCTAATCAGTTTTCCCCCTTCCCGTATTTCCTCTTTCAAACGTTTGTCACAAAAAACCTCGAAAATATACAAATTATTTAATGACATTTCTTGTCACGTGCATCTTGCTCGAGAAAATAATGTAATAATCCCAAGCCAACTGACAGTTGCTGCAGATATTTTTTGTCCTAAATTAGCTGTTGTGTCACTCCGTTACTCATGGCAATAAGACACCAAATTATCATCATATAACTTTCCAAACAGACGATAAAGTATAGTTTTTTGTTGTTGTATTTTTGGTACTTTGTGTTAAGTATAAACAAAATTTTCATACCAAAAACAAAGCATGCATATCCTTTTGAAATTATACAATCATATGAACGTTAGCACAATTTTGTTTAGTTTTTAATTTATTCAAAGTTTCGCCAAACCAAACATCAACTATCATGCTTTGGAAGCTAAATTAAGAACGTTTCTTAATATTTTACTACTGTTTTATATTTATAAGCTGGAGGGGCTCGAATCCGTGCGATGTTACAAATTATTTCTTGCACTTTAAGTTGTGAGTGCGTTACTATAATAATAGTCAACCATTTATTTAGCGTGGACAGTGGGTGGTAGTGTGCTGCTGACCGACTGCCTTCCTTCTGGTCGTTAATTCAAAAACAGGGACTACGGCAAATAGTCTTAATAGCTTTGTCATAAAATAGATACCATTTGAAGCTCAAAGAAATACCTCGAAAACGAATTCTCCTATTACTAATCAACAAAAAACACGTATAAAAATGTTTTCATGTTAGGGTTTGTTGAGCTTCAGAGATCCCAGTGTACACAGTAGATATATTGATTCTCTTCAGACAAAAGCCAGAGTTAGAATGTTTGCTTCAGAAATTAAATTGATACTTTGGTGCTAAAAGTTGAAGTGCTTGAAGAAAGTATCGAAACTTTTATCGTGAGATGGAGCAGGAAAATGAAAAAGATTACCGTCACATGTAATCAATACAGAAACGTTAAACATAAAAATGTGTTTGTTTTATTTTTTGACTTTTTCTATACCGAAAGGAGCTGAGATGTTGACAAAAAAGCACGTTTGCTCTGGTTAGTAAGATACGAAATTAGTTCTTTCTTTAAACTTCTACCATAGATTGTTTGTTTGTAGTTATTCACAAAACTACACAATGGGCTATCTGTGCTCTGCCCACCACGGGTATCGAAACCCGGTTACTAGCGTCGTAAGTCCGCAGACATACCGCTAAGCCACTGGGGGGGGGGGGCTTTACCATAGATAAATATTTGATACTAATTACTGAAGTCACGAAATATTCTTCCAAACCTAGTCATTTTTATATCTTTAAGTTTCCCTCTGGAAAAAGAATTGAGAATTATAAAATCAATAATACCCGATGTGATTAAGCTACATCCTTAAAGCAAAACTAAAATTGAACCTGACCATCAGTATAGCTAATTAAATGTACTTTTTTATATTTTCTACTTATAAATATTAAGGTATAGAGTTCCGTCAGTTGTCTACTCTCGCTGTTAACGACATTTTCGGCCTTAAACCCAATAATATCTCACGAGGTTCGGCCAACTTAGGAGATTTAGATTCTTCTTAAATACAAATTCGTTTAGATTAGCCCTAAATACAAATTCTAAGCTAATGATGCAAAATAATCTTTATAGTAAAAGTATACTAATAAACAACAAATGAAACTAAAAAGTAATTACTTTCGATATACTAATTAGTATAACCAATATTAATAACGAAATTAACAATGAATAAACAAAATAGC
>NW_013667852.1:32961-48088 GCF_000517525.1 Limulus polyphemus | reverse complement strand
CAAGAGTTGGCGGTGGGTGATGATGACTAACTGCCTTCCCTCTAGTCTATAAATCAAAATTAAAGATGGTTACGCATACAGAACCTTTGTGTAGCTCTGTACGAAAATTCAAAACAAACAAACAAACTGTTCCCTAAATAATAAATTACTAATGGCATATCACATTTCTTAGTCTTCTAAACTTTATCATTTTAAAGAACTTACATGTTACTAAATCTACCATAAATCTCAGTGCAATTGACTAGCATACTTTGTTAAATTCAGTTCAATGTACGCGGGAATTTCTTTGTCTTCATTTTTGTTACAAAAATTTATTACTGTTTTGTCAGGGAACAGACATTTTCTTGTTTTACGTATACTTCAAAAAGTCAATTAATATCTTATTTTATTTCTTTTAATTGTTAGAAATATGAGAACCATTTCTCACCTTCGATATTTGATAAAAACTTTAAATGTATTTTTTTATAGAATCCACTGCTTATTTTGTCTTGTTTACTTTCCTAAGCATTTGTTCATCATTATTTAAGAAATATTCAACGATCTCCGAAGCTCAATTTTCGTCATTTTCTTATTTTTTGTAGATTTACGTTCTTGTATAATGTCATCTAATTCAGTTGATAATCCTATTAAAAGAACTTTGACAAGTTACACAGCAAAACCGGAGTTTTTCTAAATAGTGTAATTTGCGAGTTTAAAGAAAGCAAAAAAAAGCTAATTTAATTTTGTCAATCGTTCTTTGCCAGTAAAACGGCATCGTATTAGTGAAGTTATAACTGAAATCGAATACATCACTTATTTTATAGGTTAAAGTGATTTATCCACCAACATACCAGTGAAAACTGTATCGGATTAGTGGAATTAGAATTAATTTTTAAATTTTTAGGTTAAATGAAATTAAAATTAATTACTAGTTCTCTTATATATATATATATCTATATTAGATTTTTTTGTAAGTTTAAAGCTAAAGCTGAAATCCTTAATAACTCTGTCTCTCTAGCATGAAAATAGCTTAATGCACAAACCAGTTAAGAAAAGTGGCGAGGCAACATTGACAAGCAATTATTTGATACCTTTACTGAAGGATAACAAAAATAATTATAAATTATATGTATATTTTTTTGTAAAGATTTAAAATGTTTATCAGTCATACCGAAAATACTTGTTATTTCGTGATCTTTTCCATTATCAGTGAAGATTGTTTAATATATTTTCTGATGACGAAATCTAAATCTTTTAATCTAATTGAGAATAATATGGTATGAAAACTGCTCAAAATAAACTAAGTGGGCGAACAAGTAAATTATATTTATCATAGGACTGTGTTTTCCCTACTAAGCTGTGTTTGTTTGCTTAACCAAAGAGCTACAAAATGTGTTATCTTTTCTCTGCTCACCGCTGGTATGGAAAGTCGATTTTTAACATAATAAGCCTTCAGTTTTACAGTTGAGCCATAGGAGGCGAGTTACGTTTCTATGTTTTAACTTTCTATTAAACAGGAGAGGAAAAGTTGGCATTAGTGGAATTAAACATGTATCATCTCGCTAATTTCGTTTGTTGTTAAGCGCAAGCTGCACAATGGAGACTACCCTGGAATTTTAACATTATATTTCACTGGGCGCTAAAGTTTACATAGTACAGTGCATTGGAAAGTAAAACGAACAGACTCGTCATAAATTTGACATCGATTATATCAAACTGCATTACAACACAAACACAAGACTGAGAAGAAACAGAGCCTTTAACACTTGGTAGCTTCGCCTTTTCCGTGCTCGATAGGGTACATGCTCGGTAGAGATTTGTATGTCAGAGGAGTGATAGTATTGTGAGTATTTCGGACAATACCATTGGTTTTGCAGGTGCTGATATTCGTATCCTAAAAGAAGGTTCATGTTGCTACAAGCGTATCGAATTCATTTAACAAAATCGCTTCGATGAGCAGCATCTTTTGAGAATTATTGAATACAAAACCTCTCAAAACGCGTAGCATGTTGGGAAATACTGAACCAAAACATTTTAGTACTTTTTTGATTTTATAAGATGAAACAGAAATAAAAGTTACCTTATGTATAGAATGCACATGTAGCCAGCGGGTGGCGTAAGTGTCGTCTAATAGAAAACAGATACTTTAAAGAATCTCTACGGAGTAGAATTAACCCATCATTTGAGTTTTTACTCACATTTATATTAACTAAACTAGAAGTATGCTGGTTAAGAAGATTTTTAATATATTTAACGCAAAACATCCTATGAAAATTAAAAGGAAAACTTAATAACTGTCCAAACTATTTTGTACAGTAAATACACATTGATACGAAAATTTAACATACACTCAAATGAATATGGAAAAAAAAATTACAAAGATATTCATTAGAAGGCGTTTTATATTATTTTGTTTTGATATTTGACAGAGATGCTAAGATAAAAAAAGAAAACGCGATTAGGACTAAAACCAAACTTGACTGCCAGGGGATATTTTTATAACTACTTAGAAACTAACTATCTTTCAGATTCAATTAATTGCTTTCATTCGTGAAACTTTAGAGCGATTGTTTGAAAAAAAGAATAATTACAGAATCTCACGTTTGTAAATATAACATTGATGCAAGATTAAACTATCTTTGGGATGTAGAAGAAATTCCCAAAAACCTGTGTACATTTTTTTGTATATGAGATCATTAAATAGAACATTCCTTATTATTTTGAAAAGCAAAAAAAAATATTGCCTTTACAATTTATTCGAGTAATCCCTCCACGAGAAAAATGATTTTTTTTCATAATATGTATTTTTAAGCAGCTTTGATGCATACAATTATGAAACTAGTTTCTAAATAAAGTGCTAAGGATTTTTTTTCATAATGTGTATTTTTAAGCAGCTTTGATGCATACAATTATGAAACTAGTTTCTAAATAAAGTGCTAGGGATTTTTTTTCTGTTATTCTATAGTGGAACACTTTAGGACTTATTTACAACTGAATATATATGTGTGAAAAACATACAGTTCGTGTATAAAGTTTAAAATGAACTGTCTTTCTGACAGATATTGAAAACATCATAGCTATAATTTCTGACGCCATTTTATTACAAAATAGTATTAAATCTAGTTGTCGTTAACTTCTTTCGGCTCAAAACAAACTACATTCATAAATCAGAACTAAATATTAACCCAGTAAGTAATGTATTAATTTAATATACTGGTCTAACTAGGAGTATTCAATGTCAGAAATGTATAATGATTAGAAAGCATTGGTTCATTAGTAGAATAACCTTGCTGTTACAGGTATTTCTGGCTAAGCCTAAACTTGAAGATATTGTTGACAACTTATACAAGTCACGAATGACAGTAACCACATTCTTGGCTTTGCAAGCCGATTTGCATAGCTCAATGTCCTGCCAAAGTTCGTCTTTAATAAATTATAGAATATATAAATGAGAGGTTAGGTGTTCGAAATGTTGTATGTTAGTTGAGTGAAATATCTACCACTTTCGAAGAACTGTGTGCTGAATCTCTTCCGATTTCGATTTTCTAACTTCACAAAACGGTGAGCTATCTTTAACTAATGTGTGTGGCTGTAAAATCACTTGCTTTATAAACACTTTTAAAATTTCATTAAATAAATTATTGCTCTTAATTTCATTCTATGAAGAATACAATTTGATGTATATGCAGGATATATCTAAGGTTCTTTCATTCCCTTCTTTCAAACCTTATACGATACAATGACAAACAATTATATCAGCTCGAGTTGATTACTTAGGCTAGTTAAATCCTTTTTTGGATTATTTTTCCTAGGATCTATTTTTGTCTCTGAGCAAAACGTTTTGCTTTCGGTCAGGTATTTATTGCTCAGATGGAAACATGATTAACTTGGGGTTAGTCTTTGGTTATAGTAAGAACTACATTGTAACTATTGAAAAATAACAGAAAATCGCACGGTAAAACTCAAACACTACAATTTTATTTTCATGCTTATCAAATTCGTTTTCCTCTGTGTCTTTTAGTAAATAATAAAATTAGTGTTACAAAGAAAGTACTTAATGTTACCACTTATTTTTCATTAATTCTCCTATATAAAAAGGTAAGAAGAGCATTGCGCTTATATAAAATGTCATAATTAATAAATGATAAGAGGTCTACTCCATACTTGCGTTTATTTTTAAATCGCAATAGGAAACAATGAAAAAAAAACAGTGATAGCCAAAGTTTCTGGGTTAAATTCCCAGTCCTGGAGTCGTTTTTCTCATATCGGCTTTTTTTACTTAAATTTTAATGTTAAGAACCCAGTGGTTTAGCGGTAAGTCTGCGGACTTCCGATACCCGTAGTGGGCACAGCACATATAGCCCATTGAGTAGCTTTATGTTTAACTACTACAAACAAACAAACATTTAATGTTCTATATTGTCACTTAATTGATTCCTATTGGAACTTAAAGACAAACGTATGTCTGGGATATACTTCTTTGGTCTTAGTACCTACCATGTCTGGGATATACTTCTTTGGTCTTAGTACCTACCATGTCTGGGATATACTTCTTTGGTCTTAGTACCTACCATAACGTGATATAGCAATCATACTCAAAATTAAAAATGATTTTTTTTTGTTTGATTAACACTTAATTTTAAAAAACTAAAAAAGGAATGATATTTTATACGGGTGTGATTGACTAAGGAGAGATAATTCCATTGTTTTTCACATTAATCTTCACCTTATAGGTTAAACTTTGTATGAAATTGAAGTTTTCAAACATAATGAGCATTTCTCTAGAGGATCAAAGGTACGTTTACGAGCTTTCAACGCTAAAACCGGGATTCGTTCCCCAAGGGGTACAGAGCGTAAATAGCCTATTATGTAGCTTTGCACAAAAACAACAACAAACAAACATAACGAATGAAAAAATATATATATATATATATATAGCTATTTCAGTAAAAAATAAAACCATATGCTGTATCAAGTAGTGCTCATATGAATTTGTTTTAGTACAACGTTACACAATGGACAATCTGTACTCTGTCCACTGTAACAAGGAGGAAAATCGAGACCTGACTTCTAGTCATGTTAAGTCCGTAAATTTACTGCTGATCCATGGAGGGACCAAATATGAGATTCCGTTTTTATTTCTCAATTTGGTACAAAGTAATATTTATTTGTATTTTATATGTTCTGCTAACACACAGTTTTGTGTGTTCTCAATGCGTAGCTATAACTGGGTACTTGCAGACATCGAACTCCGAATTTAAGCATAACGCCTTCACGCTTACAGTTGAGCTACTGGGGGACCTAACATACACAAAAAATGTCGGCTTTATTGAGATCCTTTCATGTGAGCTAGCTCCTACGAGGATCAAAGATTGATTTTTCATATAGACACCCTCTAGCGTTTGACGAAAATATCACCACGAATAATAAACATAACTATATATATAGTTTAGTGAGCGTAAGGGAATTCTTTGTCTGTATTGACAGCCCCCCTAGTGGCACAGCGGTATGTCTGCGGAGTACAACGCTAGAAACCGGGTTTCGATACCCGTGATGGGCAGAGCACAAATAGCTCATTGTATAACTTTGTGGTTAACTTCAAACAAACATACAACTATTGACAGAATGTAACGTTATTTTGTATGAATTTCACTGTAATTTCTTTTATAAATTTATTTCAAGAAACGTTTAAACAAGGATAAATTGTTTGAGGCTATTGTAATAAGTTGATCAACTCTTTTTTTTTCTTTCTTTCTTGGAAGCACTTAGCTGGTTGTAAACAGAAGTGTAAGTACCTCTTGTAACTCATTTTCTTTCTTTTTTTATTGCAGAAACAACACAAAAAACCTTCCAGCATGATTTCGGCCATGCCAGCTGTTGCCGTCCGGCGGGAGCGGAAGAAGATGAAGAACCGACAAATATCTGCATCATCTAGTCAGCAAAGCAACTTGTCGTCCCTTGCAAGCTCACGTACTACTTCCCGCCAGTCGAGACGCACTCCAACGCAGAGTGTTAGCACAATCAGCACCTTGCCCTCTTCGGAAAATCAAATAGGAATTCCTTATCACCGCTACTGCCGGGAAAGTTACGAAGCAGAGCAGCAAAGGCTGCAGCTTATTGTCTATGCAGGAGCAGTGTTGATTGTAGCGGGCTTGGTGCTGGCATTTATCGGGGTTGGCGTTAGTCTGCCTTCTGCACAAAACATTGGGCTGCTGTTCATTGGATTGGGCTCAATACTCTGCTTTATTCGAGTCTTTTGCACCAGACAACAAACCACGTTTGTCAAACAACCTCGATTTGCAACTTCCAGCACTTCCGGTGATTCCCTTTACACCTTGGCCCAGTCTTCCAGCAATGCCACAACGCCATCAAACGAATCATTGAGATTTCATCCACTTCCGGTCAAGAGACTTCCTCTATCGCCAACCCAAGAAAGCACCAGCACAGTGACTGGTTATCACAGCACCAGCCTCACTCCTACTAGTCTAAACAGCATCCCCGAGACCCAGATACTGATTACGGACGATTCGGAAAGATACTGACTCGAGGAATGTGGGGCAGCGATTCCTCGGTACCAGCGACATCTGGATTACTGTAAAAATTGTAAATCTTCCAGCACTTTACAACAAACTAGAATGTCGCGGACCGATACACCAAGAAGAAAGTGCATGCGAAAATTAAACGATAATTAATCCCTGATCTTTCGTTTTTCAGTTTCTGACAAATTTATTAATAACTTCCACTTCCCTTCACTATTGCAAATGCATTTTCTTATAGTTACTAAGAAAATGAATCTAAGTTTATCTTAAAATAGAGCACCTTTGTATTATTTTTCCACAACCCTAAATTACCACAAAATAAGTGAATCATTTTTATTAAGTTGAAATAACTTTATCCCCTAAAATTAGCTATTTGTGAACCATTTTCTAACAAATGAGAAATATCTGTCTAAAAGTCAGTGTCTCTTTCTTACGCTGCTCCACTGGTCCAGAAACGCTCTTATCAAGGACCTGATTCCCTGTGATCAACTTGCCCAGATTCTTTTGTCAACAAATAAGTTTTGACCAAGCAATAATGTAATAATCACAATGGCTGTCGCGAATGCTATTCAGGATTGTCATAAACATTGGAGTAATGTCTTCGGACGTAGTGTTATATTTTTAATGATATCAGATAATTTCAAACATGGCCCTACTTGGAAACTGAGTGGTTTAATTATAGGGATGGCGGTTTGAATTGGTGCTTTTTGATACTTAAATGGTGGACTTGTGCTCAATTTGGAGATTTCAATTGAGTAAATGTTAAATATTATTAAGCCAAGAAACACGTGTAGAATAAACTCTACACCCTTAAAACTGGTAATGTGACACTAAAAAGTGTCTGGTTTTTTGACGATTTACACTTCAGTAGGATTAGAAAAAGTTCGTTGAAAAATGTGCTATCAGTCAGTCAGTGCCACCCTAAATGAAATGTTAAGGCTATAAATCGTCCGTGGAATTTTATACTTGTTTTTTTTTTCACTTTTTGTTGGAAGAAAATAATTTATAAAGTATTAATATTTTTGTGGTTATTTTGTATTTCAGACGTTTATTTTCTACATCATCCACTGTGTTTCAGTAAGATTATTCACACAAACTACTCTATCTCTTCGAGTAACATAATTTTCAAAAACACTTAATGTAACGCAATACAAATATCAAGAGACAGTATACATAATTCAGAAGCACTCACTTGTTTGACATACTTGAAAGTTTGTTTGTTGTTCATAGTGCAGAAATCACATTTACATAATGATTCACACAGTTCCATCCAACCTCATTATGTTTTTTTTTACAATACAAAATAAGGCCGTGATATAAAAAATACGCAATAACTCATCTCTTGAAAGTTATGGCGGAACATGTCTTCAAAAAAAGTATTCTCACTGTAATAGAGTTGCTAAAACTTAGCCCCAAGCAGATCTAGGTTGGTAATTGTATTAGTGTAGATTTAGAGGTGGTTGCTAAAACATAGGCCCCAAGCATATAGGTTGGTAATTGTATTAGTGTAGATTTAGAGGTAGGCCCCAAGCAGATCTAGGTTGGTAATTGTATTAGTGTAGATTTAGAGGTGGCTAATATAGTCCAGTGTTGTTATAAAAAAATATGCTAAACAAAATACTTTGGATGTTTAAAACCACTGTGCAATGGCTCCGTTTTTTAATTGGCGTGTTTAATTTCTATTTATTTATCTGTCTGATTTTTAAACCCCAGGTGGATTCAGAATAAGCGTTTTTTTTCAATTACAGTAATTTGTGGTAATTATATACTACTTTTCATATGATTTTTCTTTTTTTCGTGTCAAAATTTTGAAGTATCGTCGGCTTTATGAGACTGTTAAACGCAAAAGAAAATTAAGTGGTTGACATAAATAAATAATATTTGAGAAATAAAAACAATTACTTACAGCATCAGGTTTTATTATAAAGGCCCGGAATGGCCAGGTGGTCAGGGCGCTTGACTCGCAATCTGAGGGTCGTTCGCAGGTTCGAATCCCCATCCCACCAAACATGCTCGCCCTTTCAGCCGTGAGGGCGTTATAATGTGACGGTCATTCCGACTATTTGTTCGTAAAAGAGTAGCCCAAGAGTTGTGTAGCTTTGCGTGAAATTCAAAAACAAACAAATTTATTATAAAAGTTTGTAACGACAAATAGCGCCCTTCGTAATTAAAGCATCAATAAATTCGCAATAAAATTCCAACATTAGTCAGTGTGAACGTGTGATTTTTCCTTGGTTCCAATGGCAAATCTTCCTAAACATTAAACTGCACTAAACACTTATCATATAATGAACAGATTCTTACTGTTCGATATGTTCTCGACAAAGCAAAGTTTACCAGACAAAAGTAAATGTGTATTATTTTCCCAATTAGACATCAAATTCTAAAATATAAAATATAAACATAGTCTCATTAACCTCTAATTAGCTACGTTCACATAATTCAATAAGAATTAAGATTAATACCAAAAAATACTAATCTTACTGTACACAATGTTGTTTCCTTCCTGTATTAGTAGCTTCTTTTACTCCATAATCAAAGGCTTAAGAGAAATACGAAATAAAATTAGTCAAAATACTTTCTTAATTTATTTCTTACCTTTTGAACATCATAATTTAAAATGTTGTTTTCTTGCCGAATTAATAGCTTCGTTTACTCCATAAACAAAGGCTTAAGAGAACTGTGACTTAAAGGGAATCAAAATACTTTCTTAATTTATTTCTTAACTTTTGAACATGATGATTTAAAATCACTTACAGAGTTTGTTAAGATAAAATTAACACACAGATACGCTCATGTATTCGATAAAAGCCAAATGCACATTAATTAGTAGAAAAGGAAACAACGAGTTAACCAACCTGACGTAAATCACATCTCGTGTTGTCAGTAAAATAATCTTATATTAAATATTCGCGACTATATCATCATACCCGACAAAATCAAAAGTTTACGACTTGGCATAAGCCGTAACGTTAGAGTCGTTTGTGTAAAAATAGTTTTTTTAACTTCTCTTGTTGTTAAATGTTCTAAAGGATTACGAAATTCTATGTTGAGTAATACCTTCCAAGAGAGAAAATGCTGATTAGAGAATTAATGTGGCTGTAAATCTAATAAAAAAAGGTAAGTATGAATTAACGAAATGTATTTCTGTATAATTTAATCTTTACAGAATTACACATGAAAACAAGATTACTGAGGACAAAATTAATCTTTCGAACTAAGTCATTGTATAAGGTGTTCGAAGTAGGTATCAAAATTTAGCGAAATCACGAACGTTTTTTTTATGACTCAGAATCAGGTATGTATCTAAACATGCATAGTCTTTACATGGATCCCTTTATTGATGTTTTTTTTTATACATTTCAAAATTGAGCTCATAGAATAACGTAGCTCCGATTTTAAAACATCCGAAAGAGCTTCTGCAGTCCTACACTAGGTGTCAATTTGATTCGATTAATTGGCCCGACACGTCTGTGGGCGATTAGCAAATTTTCCCAACAAACTTCTCCAAAGTTATCTTCTTTACATATTTATGAGATAATCTGAATAATTATATATATTTGTCCAGTCAACTTAATCTTAAACTTATGTTGATTGTCTATATAGTATTCGTGTTTTGCTTACAACTTCAATTGTATAGCAAAATTATTATAAATGCGTTTATGTAAATGTTCTTATAAACACATTTGGATACTCCCTTTCTATGAATTGTTTTTTGTAAGTTGTTTTCTGCCCTTTGTTTCTTATTTGTTATGTACATACAAGACAGCAAAACTGTGAAGACTCATTGCTTAAAATATATTTCTACTTCAAGAGACTTCGACTTATAAGCTTGTTCTCTTTATTTTTAATATGCGTGCATTTACTCGTATGATAGCATGTATAATATAAATCTGTCTTTCTTCCAAAATACTAGAATGTCATTGACACAACAGTAAATATCCAGTATTACCCTAAATTTATAATGTAATTTCAACACGACAGTAAGTACCAGTTTTGTTTGTGCACGGTCCGGTCTTACCCTTGGTTTATAATGTCATTAACACGACAGTATACACCAGTTTTGTTTGTGTTGAGTGATAGTGTCTCCCAACATCTGTTCTCGGATTCCTGAATAAGCCTAATAATGGAATATTCCAACTCTAATTCCACTGTTAGTTTGAGGGTGTTCACTACGAGACCAACGGTTGTTGTATACTTTATAATGAAAGAGAAAAAAACGAGCTAATTAGAATAGAAAACTTACTTCTTTCAATCTTCGTGTTAGAAAAGTGTAGCTAGGAAAATCTGTGAGTTTAATCAGACTAAGTAATGTATTATATCTTAATAGCGTTATAACATGCGTGATGGCAGGTTTTTTATTTACAGTAGTGGATAAGAGGCAGCTTCAGTCCTTGCGTTATAGATATATTATAGATATATATTTATTTTAGCGATTATTTTTTGATAATAAACCCTTCGAAATAAAGGTGCTGGTTAGACTTGAATGGTATTTGTTCTCCCAAGAATACCAATGGTTACAGAAGATCTCTACTTTGAACTTTAGGCCTGATTATCTGCCTTCTTTCATGCAATATGCAAATGGTGTAGAATAATGTTGTATAGGTATTATGCAGTCATATTAGGAGATCAACTATTAGCAGATTTTCTTAGTTATTTTAGAAACAAAATGCAGTAGTAAATAAATATATGAAAATGTACGAATGTTGTTATATTGTTGAAGAGCTGTATGATATACATACTTTACTTGTTAATAAAATTGAAGTTCCTAGAATTTCCAAAAAAGAATTCTTTCTTTTTGTTCAGTTTCACATCATTTGATGAAAACCGTAACTAACTGTTGATAAACTTTGTTCCATATTTCAAAAGATCCAGTGCTAATGTAGTATTACTGTTTGATGGAAAGCGTAACTAACAGTTGATAAACTTAGCTCTATATTTCAAAATATTCAATGCTAACGTAGTATTACTGTTTGATGGAAAGCGTAACTAACTGATGATAAACTTAGTTTCATATTTCAAAATATTCAATGCTAACGTAGTATTACTGTTTGATGGAAAGCGTAACTAACTGATGATAAACTTAGTTCCATATTTCAAAAGATCCAGTGCTAACGTAGTATTACTGTTTGATGGAAAGCGTAACTAACTGTTGATAAACCTAACTCTATATTTCAAAGTATTCAATGCTAACGTAGTATTACTGTTTGATGGAAAGCTTAACTAACTGTTGATAAACTTAGCTCTATATTTCAAAAGATCCAGTGCTAACGTAGTATTACTGTTTGATGGAAAGCGTAACTAACTGTTGATAAACCTAACTCTATATTCAATGCTAACGTAGTATTACTGTTTGATGGAAAGCGTAACTAACTGTTGATAAACCTAACTCTATATTTCAAAAGATCCAGTGCTAACGTAGTATTACTGTTAGTGTTTTACTCCGTGGTAAATAATTATTTTTTGTCATTTTATTGCGTTCCTTTTATTAATTATTCCATAGTTATAATAAATTAAGTTACTTGAACCTTTAAGTATTCCAAAATGGATCGATTCCTTTAAAACAATCTTCCATTTTACATACATTTAATTTCCAAAGATTTTATTTATTTTTTCGTTGTTAAATACAGTGCTGCACAATGGACTGACTACTTTGTATTCAATGCAGGGAATGACCCCTAAATCTTAACGCTCTAAAGCTCTCAAGCTTACAACTGTTAGACATTGGCAAATGTAATTATGCTAAAATAAATCAAATCAAATTCGTGGCAGGAATTTAGGTTTAAAAATCTTTCAAGCCTCAATTTTTTTTATATATTTATACGACTCCAAAGAAGTAGATACATGCTACTGGTTCTGTGGTCAGCTGTTAACATTTACGTCATCACTTTAGTTGTTTTTGTTTACGAATAATCCCAAGTTATATGAAAGTTATCAAAGTATTTTTTTAAATATATCATCGCAGTGCTAACAATTTGCCCCATGAGCACCATAATGGTCTTCTCATCTTTACTCACAAAACGTGCTTCATGAACGATACGACAGTTTCATCTTTAATATATCAACGCAAAACTAAAACAAGCTGCTTTATGAGAATAATGACATTTACGTCTTTAATATATCAATGCAAAGCTATACTTGTCTCAAAAATATCAAGAGATATTCATCTTTAATATATTAACACACACCCATGACAGCTTATCTCAGGTATATCAGGGCATTTTAAGCTTTAATGTATCAACATAAAACTGTAAAAAATTGAATCATGAACATAATGGTATATTCATATTTGATATATCAGTTTTCATGTTCAATGTATCAACACAAAACTAAAATAAGTTACCTCATGACCATAATAGTAATTTATTTTCAATCTATCAATATAAAGCAATATATTTGTATCGAATTTTATATTTTCAGATTGATTGTAATGCTAACAGCTTGTTTTAATTTTTTTTAAACAAGTTTTTAAGTTCTAATATAGAACTCAAACTATCATAGAAGCATTGTAATTGACATAAATCTTAGTAAATGCTTTTTCCATTAATTTTTTGCAATTTTTTCCTAAAAACAAATGAAGAAGATATTTCATTCAAGAAACGTGTTCAAACTTTGCTCGCTAATGGTAATTTTTAACGCAAATACCATTAAACGAATGGACTTGTCTAAAAGTATAGAATTAAGCTGCTCTGAGAAATTGTAAATAGACACAAAGAGTCATTATTCTAAAAGTTATCTTCTTATCTTTAAGGAAAGTCGTTGCTCAATTTTGATTTGTCAGTAATTTTCTTTCTGAATTCTATCTGTCTAACAATAGTTTAGTGAAACGTTTGAAGACGTTTTCAGCCCAACAAGTTGAAGTTAGTCGATTTTCCGTATGAGCTGACAGTTGGGCTGATAAGACATCAGCAACCAACCTTAAAAAGTTATTCATGTGAACCAAATAAAGAACTCCGGCAGAAATACTGATAGATACTTACGTGACCAGGAAGTGACATCAGCACTGTCTCCATTTTACTGACCACTTAGCAAGCAAGGTAACTTATTCAGTTATATATATATCAGTTATGACTGGTTGTAAAAAGGAGCAGACGTACATAATGAGGTTTTCAGCCAAAACAATAAATCACTACAGTCTAAAGTTACACTGAGTAAATCACTAGTGGATACAAATATGACGTTATTTGCTGAGGTATCGGTTAAAAAAAAACGTTCTTTAAATTTGTGACGGTATTCTCAAAACCAAATTGTCCATATCAATATACAAATGTATATAAGAAAACAGAATAGTATTTTTAAAGTCCTATTTAAGTTCTATGTTGAAATGTGTTAATCGGGATTTTAACTTATGTATATATACATATATATATATATATAAGTTTTGTAGGGCAAATAGTTTAATACTTACATCACTTACTACATTTTAACATCGTTAGTTAAAAGTGGGCGTAAAAGACTCAGGATTTTTGAATACTTTTTTTTCATTTTTATCACTCATATTGAAAAACCTAAAACAATAATTAAAATTATCTTGTGCTTGTTTTCACAGACGTACATTATTTTTCTTGACCGATTGAATTAGACCTCGAGTTAAATTACTTTTGTCTTCCGTTTTACTAGACGATTTCACATGCCCAATAAAAGGAGTGACAGTAGTTATATCGAAACTTATTGGGTGATGGGTCACGTTACCTGTGACGTCACATGTATTAGCTCCATAGATGGTTGACACAGTATGCCACAAACGAGCACTCCAGAATTTGGACTCCATCGATGTAGAAGTGCCCGAATTACAAAAGCGACATCATAATGGCATTTGATGCTAAAAAAAGGTTTTAGGCATGATCTTTACTAGCTTATCTACATTATCGTTATGGTAAAATTTCTCTCCTGTAATTTCACTTCAATATCTATGTGTTCAATAACAAATAAATCGTCTGAACAAGTAAAGTTTATATTTTATGTTTCATCGAGTTTACCGCAGTATTACTATTTACAAAGCGTACTTCATGATTTACTCATATGATTATTCATATATTAGTTTAACCTACAATATATTTGGTCCTGAAAAGGACTATTTTGGGTTCGTTTATACATAGAATATCCAACCTCAAAAGATTTATCCTGTATATCACACTAACTAAAGACAACACAGTACGTCCAAACGCAAACATATTTTTTATAAGCAGTAGGATTGATTTAACTTGTATTTAATTTGTCATGTCATATATAGTCTTTCTACGTCTGATTTTACTATATTAAACTCTATATATTCTATACGAAACACTTTAACTAATGTTAGTAATATGAAGGTTTTAAAATGAAGCGTTTTAAACAGTTTTCTTAATGTGTAATATATATACTAACTAATTTCTGTAGTGCATATTGGTGTGTAGAAGACGTTTTACTACCAGAAATAAATGACCTTATTGCACCAAAATGTTTTTTTTTCTTTACTTTTACACTCAATAAAGCTTTGTACTGTCAGTTACGGTTTGTATTGTAGTGTAACGCTCCTGAAAAAGCTGTAAAGCGAAACGTTGAGTGTCCAATTAATGAAAAACAACAATTTGGTGTTATAGGGTCATTTATTTCTAGTATTAATACTA
>NW_013667852.1:31128-32033 GCF_000517525.1 Limulus polyphemus | reverse complement strand
TAACGTTTGTGCTGAAACATAAAGAAACACATATAGAATTTAAAAACTTTGGAATTTTTCCTATGAACCTTTTTGATATAAAATAGTTGAACTACTTAAACATTACCTTCAAACCAAAAATAACTGACTCGTTTCACGCCTCACACTAGCACTAAAAATGTGTATTTACCCATTTTATGTTCGTCTACACAGAAAGTATTATTTAAAGTTTGCTTTACACATGCTGCACTTTTATTTATAGTTTATTTTAGCTGTGGTAAAGACTCGTGTTCAGAAAGTTTGGACAAAATGTCTCGCATAATCCAACCGAGATAATTTATTTTATATGGAACAGAATTTTACTTTTTATTCGTGTTCAGTGGTATATTGCGACTAGAAGCTTAGACCTTCAGATCCGCAGCCCGGCACGCTAACAACTACTCCATGTCAGGCTAGCTTATTTTAATATGACAGCGCCATATTGGATTGGATCTGCAGTTAGTAACTCAAGTTCCTAAGAAACAACACCTTAAGGTTATATAACTTAAAAGTTTGAATGTTTGTGTTTCGAAAATGTAATCCATGACTGAATAATTAATGACACTGCTGGTTAAATATAACAATTAGTAGCCTCGAATAAAATACGCACCGATAGGCCACTAACAACAGAAAATCATTAGGTTTCCTGGTATAGTTAATACTTGTATTCTGCCCCTATGACTTTAGGTTGGCCGGTAATTAATACTTGTATTCTGCTCTTATAACTTTAAGTTGGCCGGTAATTAATACTTGTATTCTGCCCCTATAACTTTAGGTTGGCCGGTAATTAATACTTGTATTCTGACCTTATAACTTTAAGTTGGCCGGTAATTAATATTTGTATTCTGCTCTTATAACTTTAAGTTGGCCGGTAATTAATACTTGTA
>NW_013667852.1:30404-31107 GCF_000517525.1 Limulus polyphemus | reverse complement strand
TTTCTAGTATTAATACTAACTAAACAGAATAATGATACAGTACCACGTCTGAACATTTAACATATCGGATAGCTTGTATTCTATACGCACAAAACTGTATGGTATTTCCACAGAACAATTTCAGTCACAAATGTAACGATTTTCAAATAGTTTTTTCTATCACATTAATATATTTACTGAGTGAAATAAATAACAACACTTACCATTCTGTGTTTTGTCAAAAGGATAGCACCTGATCGCCTTATCACAACACTTTGTTTTTCTGTAACATTGCGATTCACTTTGTAATATAAGTGCCCCCTAGTGGCACAGCGGTATGTCAGCGGAATCACAACGCTAGAAACAACACACGTCAATATAACGTTTGTGCTGAAACATAAAGAAACACATATAGAATTTAAAAACTTTGTAATTTTCCTATGAACCTTTTTCGATATAAAATAGTTGAACTACATAAACATTACCTTCAAACCAAAAATAACTGACTCGTTTCACGCCTCACACTAGCACTAAAAATGTGAATGACAATCGTGTGTACACATTTTGTATTTACCCATTTTATGTTCGTCTACACAGAAAGTATTATTTAAAGTTTGCTTTACACATGCTGCACTTTTATTTATAGTTTATTTTAGCTGTGGTAAAGACTCGTGTTCAGAAAGTTTGGACAAAATGTCTCGCATAATCCAACCGAGATAATTTA
>NW_013667852.1:10239-29460 GCF_000517525.1 Limulus polyphemus | reverse complement strand
TGACCTTATAACTTTAGATTAGCAGTTAATTAATACTTGTATTCTGACCTTATAACTTTAGATTAGCAGTTAATTAATACTTGTATTCTGACCTTATAACTTTAGGTTGGCCGGTAATTAATACTTGTATTCTGACCTTATAACTTTAGATTAGCAGTTAATTAATACTTGTATTCTGACCTTATAACTTTAGGTTAGCAGTTAATTAATCCTTGTATTCTGACCTTATAACTTTAGGTTAGCAGGTAATTAATATTTATATTCTGGATGTAGAATTTTTACGTTGGCAGGTTATGTTTTTACCGTATAGGTTTAAATTGTATGTTGGTAGGTTATGTTTTTACCGTATAGGTTTAAATTGTACGTTGGCAGGTTATGTTTTTACCGTATAGGTTTAAATTGTACATTAATTATTATTTGCATTCTGACCTCATAACTTTAGATTTGCGGTAATTTATACTCGTATTCTGCTCTTATATGTTTAAGATGGTCGATAATCAATACTTATATTCCGGCCGTACACGTTTAGGCTGGATGGTAATTAATTCATATTCTGCCCTTATACGTTCAGTTCTCCTCTACAATTACCAGTTTATAATTCAAGTATTCTCAAACAACATTATAAACTAGGAAGTAGAATTCGGAATTCGATCCCAACGTGCAGCTTCATGCTAGAAACGAATCAATTAAAACTGGGATGTACTTCTGAGGTATTACTAAGTTCTATAAATAAATCCAAAACATTTACATAACAAAGCAGTATACATACTGTCTTTGTGCTCCGCGTTGAGTAAATAGGCTCGTTGCAAACATATCCGTGAAGTATTAAGGTGTTGATTATTTTTCCTGAAGCCTGGGTTCTTAAATATACTTATCTTCAAAACTTCGAGACAATTTTTCTTAAATTTATTTTTATCACTTTTAAAGCATTTTTGCCTTACTATGTAAATGTTTACTTTTGTAAAATAACAATAAGATAAAGATGTTTTGGATTCATTTGGGCTTTATCTATTAGATGTAATGAGCTTTTCGTTACATCTTTTACCGAAATGTTCGAAACTGGTGTGATTCCAATAACTCGCCAACAACAACAAAAATGTGCTATTAATCAATATGGCGACGATAAACGTGAAGAATTTTATTCAACTTGTTTTTATCTTATATACGCTCTCACACGTGACAGCATCGCTTGAGTTTCATGAAGAAAAGACTGCTATCTATCTGAACATTTTTATGTTCAAACTGACGTCAACAGTTCGAAATATTAGGTTCTGGAAGCTGTCATACGAGTGTCGCATAAAGAAAGATACGAGTCACGGTGTAATTTTACTAAACAAAAGATTCTATAAGTTACAGCCATAAAATTCAGAATCCGTAACACAATTATTTCATTCTTCTAATTAGAAAAGTAGTGGCCACCTTGCCAATTATTTCATTCTTCTAATTAGAAAAGTAGTGGCCACCTTGCCAATTATTTCATTCTTCTAATTAGAAAAGTAGTGGCCACCTTGCCAATTATTTCATTCTTCTAATTAGAAAAGTAGTGGCCACCTTGCTTCTAAAATTATATATATAAAGAGTGGAATTAAATTTTGAATTTGTACTCGTGTACTACCTCCGAACACTGTTTTGTGGTTCCCATCTCGCCCTAAAGAACCCAAGTTCTAGAATTCTTTATTCTCGAAACTTTTCTTTCTAACTAGATCTCCAGGAATATAAAATCTATTAGCGAAGTCTTGAAAACTAACTTAGCGATTTTGCTGTTGTTGTTGTAAAGTCACGTCACGGTGAATGCTGAATAGATTGGAGACTTCTTGTTTAAATGTGAAACAAGAAAATCATAAAATAATAATTGAAGGAAAGAATAGATATGTATGAATCACTTTAACGTTAAAAACTATATTAAATGCGCTGAATAAGACATAAAAATGTTGATAGAATTTAAAAATCAAACTTGTTATTTTATTTTCTTTCAGATGCGTTCTTCTAAAGCATTATAAAAGTTTAACGCATATCTGGTCGTAATATGTAACTTCAGTTCTAAGTTACAGTTGAATATACGCGTAAGTTGAGGATTTACGAATATCATATTTTAATGGATAATATCATCTTTGAAGAAATCTTGGTGGCAATCAATATATAATATTTTCAACCATTTGCACAAACTACCTCAACAAGATAATGTCGGTACTACAATGAAACAACAGATTTCTTGATGGCAAAGTACACGTCTAAGCCCATTACTTGATTTATGTTTGGCGTGGAACTAATCCCTGGTTAATTGCTCCTGTCCCTGGTTAATTGCTCCCTAAAATGTATTGGTTTTCCAAAATAAAGGATGGTGCGGTTTCATTGATTTCCATCTTTAGTGAAACCTTAACTAGTTTTTCTGTCGAATCGTGCATATATGTTGTGTGAAATGTTTAAATAAAATAAGTCGTTCAAATATTATAACGAAATATTTTATAGTTTCTTTTGTTTACTTGCATTTGACGAAACCAAGCATAGAAATTACTATCAAACTTACGACCACAAACTCCAGACTGGAAATACGTTATTTTTACTCGACGTTTCGCCTTTTTCAGACTCTAAATGCCTAACGCTGTCATATCCAATAGGTTACAGATACCTTAAGGTCCCTAGGTGAAGCGGTAAGTTTACGGACTTACAACGCTAAAATCCAAGGTTTGATTCCCCACGGTGGACACAGCAGGTAGCACAATATTTCTTTGCTCTAAAACAAACAGCAAGTTACAAAAAAAAAAGAAAACTATTCCAGAGTGTAATGTATCTACATCACATAATAATATATCTATTGATGTTCACCGGGAAAGTTGACATTAAAGGTGAAGAAATAAATTGCCATATACATATATTATATATTTAGATATAAATAGTAAAAAATAAAGCTTAAAATGCATTTTGATAACCATTCATTTAATATGCCCATAGATGAAAATTCAGACTGAAGTATTTTTTTCCAGTTCTTTGAATACAGTAAAAGAATAATATATCTAAATAGAGATAAAAGCGATTTCGTAAAATAACAAATAGATGTCGGAAAACCACAATCATAAGTCTAAAATAAAGAGAAAAGAAAACGATAAACTGAAAACTTTAAAACTTGTCTTTTTTAATAAATTTATTTATCTTATGAAATAAAACTTTAACGACTTATTCGTCCTTTTTTTGTATCGTCCAACCTTTATTACATTCTATAGTTTTTCTGTATTATTGCAGTGTGGTCTTTTCGGTATTACACCTTCACAATTGTAAATATAACAGCAGTGGACATTTGTCCCTCAGGAAAAACGAAAGCCGAAGCGTTGGTTAAAGGTAATTTTTTTATCACGACCTCTAACCCCCAATCTACACTCAAAGATCTCAATTCGACCGGTCATAGTAATGACTGGAAAAGAAATGGCAATAACAATAAATAAGCACAATAACTAACGAACTGACCCCTGGTCATTTTACTTGTTGTTGTTGTTTTTTTACATTTCTTGGTCGTGTTAACAGAAATACATTGCTAACTTTTTTCGAGCTCATTATAATTTTGAAAAATGATAACAAAGGTTTAACGACAACGTTGTAAAAGCTATTACTGTACCATACAGTAGCATACGACGACGACGAAAGCCATTTTACAGGGGGTATGGTGTGCGCCTTTGTCAAGGTGAATCTATATTAGATTTATTGTGCATTAGATTTCAACTAATCAAGTAATACAATGACATCTATCAACCCACTACCTTTCTATATTATTCCCAAGGAAACTTAGAAAGTCACGGAGAGGACAGAAAATTTTTCAGGAGTTAAACATTATATATTAAATAGTGTCAACTAATCTTATAAGTACATTACTATCCTTAAGCAGCTCCTGCGAAACGGAGCTTGAATACATTAAACTTAATATCATGCTCTTCTAACATTAGGGTACTCTTTTCACGTTGTAACTAATGGCTCACAAGATATGGATATGAAGTTCAGGAAAAGAACATCCACTAGTATGTTCCTCACTATTAAAAATACAAATGACCTTCTTTCATCTCCACGAAGATTAATTTTACTCTGCAGGTCGTAGTTTGAGTCGTAAACTTTCATTGCACTGAACCTTTTATGAACATATGTTATAGATACACATTTTCCATGACGTGTAGATGCAGTGCAGCTATAACAATCTGTTTGAGCAAAGAGTATGAAAGCAAGAAGCGTTACCAAACTTCACAGTCCGTTGACGTATATAACTAATGATTCAAAAGTAGGCTAATCCTAAAGCTTATGCGTTCTGTCATTAGGAAGACTCGAACTTGATGAAATTCACAAAAAAAGTCTTAAAACCATTAAATAACTTAATAAATGTGTTTAGTAATTATTACATCGTACGTTTTAACACACTGATGTTTGTAGATTAATCTCATGTTAGACTATGTGTCTATGGAGCTATTTGTTACTGTAGCTTATAACTATTTTATTGTCTTTCCAGTTAGTACCTCTGGTATTAAAATTTGTGGACTTAGTTTCTCAGGGTTCTTCTTGTGCTTTATTTTTAGCCTTGGTTACACATTGTTTTTATATCTGCCCTATGGAACTATTTGTGACTATAGCTTATAACTATTTTATTGTCTTTCCAGTTAGTACCTCTGGTATTTAAATTTATGGACTTAGTTTCTCAGGGTTCTTCTTGTGCTTTATTTTTAGCCTTGGTTACACATTGTTTTTATATCTGCCCTATGGAACTATTTGTGACTATAGCTTATAACTATTTTATTGTCTTTCTAATTAGTAACTCTGGTGTTTAAACTTGTGGGCTTGAGTTGGCTATATATTGTTTTTATGTCTACGTTTTATGTATTATTCTCAACGGACAAAAGTTTGAAATTTCGAGACTTGACACTTGTCCCCCCCCAGCCTCCCCGCACAACGAGCATATTTTACAAATCAGCTTGCCCTCTATATAGCCACGCCTCTTCACATATATGTTTCCATACTAAATCATTCAATGCTTCAAGGCGTAATCATTAGGTTATTTTGAATTTTTTGTGAGAATTAAGGCTTCCTTCATGCCTTACCAATATGATTTTACACAGATATGACAGGATCACCTTACAAAATCTTAGAAAACTACAAAGAGTTCATTTAAAACTACGCAAAAATTTGTTGCGTTAAAATTTTCTTTTAACCTTACGAAATGAATATTTACCCCAAAATTCCTTCAGTTTAAGGCCCCCATTAACAAAAGGCGTTTTTCTAAAGGATACAAACAATCTTAAATTAAATTTCTAGACTTGGAAATTAAAGACAAAGAAACAATTTGAAGAAGATTTAGAGCGACTGGTAAACATGGTTACTCCTTAAGGCCTAGGATGTTTGAAAGTTAAAATCATCAACTGTAATCACAAAGCTTTATTGGAGATTAAAGTTAGGTAAATACATAAACTCAACTCAATGGCCTTAAAAAGCATACACCCAGATGATGTTATTCGTGATTTATCAGACTACTGTCTGTCTAATATTGATCAAAATATCTTAGTCAGAGGGCTATATTTCCTAAAAAAGCTACTAAAGAGCATTACTTCTTAGGTTTAAAAACTTTTTTACTTAAATTGTCTAAGTATGAAATTTGGAGAAGATGGGTGTACAACTTTTGAACAGGTTAAAACTCCAGTCACTCGTTGTGCTCTCGGGATATTTATAAGATTTTAGACTTATTAACCCGTAATTTATGGAAGGATGAAACTCAGTCTTTGAAAACTTTACAAAATTCTAAGAACGTTTTAAATACTATACTGGATAAAAATAATGAACTTTTGATTTTAAAAAGTGGATTACATTGTCAAAAAGATACCTTTTAAAGTTAAATAAAGAAATAACTGTCCAAAAATATGACCAACGAGCTCACAATGTCGAGTTTTATATGAACTCCCTAAGGTTCACAAACAGGATTGTCCAAGTTGACTGATAACACAGGACAGCGAATTTAAACTTCATAAAAGTTGTTTTGATTTTAATAACAAATTCTCCATAATTCAGCTACGTAAATATAAAAGAATAATATTAATTTTTTCTATCTCTTAATTAAGTCAAATTATTATTTCGTTTACCATAATGAACATTTTTATTATTGTTATGTTTGTTAACAAAAATACAAACAAACTGAAGAAAAGGAGAGAACATTGATATCAATCGAATATGCATCCTCATTCATCCTGATTTTTTTGTGTGTGAAATCTACGTCTTTTAGTCTCACAACTAGGTGTTGTGATCTTTCTTTTATGTATTGCGTTATGACGTTTTTTGAAAAGTTTGTACGTGATGGAGAAAAACGGATATCATTTTCGGATTCGGCGTACAGGAATTAGTGCAGAACATGCAAAAATTTCAAGACAATAAAACTGTCGCAGGTCTGTGTTATTTCTGGTGTAAACACTTATAAACAACCATAAGCAGGATGATTTTGACCTAATGTTTGTACAGAATGTTTAGAAATATACCTCTAGACGAAACTATTCGTCTTTGCCCTAAACCTTGTGTTTGTACAGAATGTTTAGAAATATACATCTGGACGAAACTATTCATCTTTGCTCTAAACCTTGTGTTTGTACAGAATGTTTAGAAATATACCTCTAGACGAAACTGTTCGTCTTTGCCCTAAACCTTGTGTTTGTACAGAATGTTTAGAAATATACCTCTAGACGAAACTATTCGTCTTTGCTCTAAACCTTGTGTTTGTACAGAATGTTTAGAAATATACCTCTAGACGAAACTATTCGTCTTCGCTCTAAACCTTGGGATTGATAGAATGAAATTGAACTTTTACGCTTTGCTACAGAACAATCTCATTTCATGTTTAATGGTAAAATATATTAACAGACTGATGGGCTTCAGTCTTGTTCCCGACCTTGATAACCTTTTCTCGTTCTTCTATTAAAAAGTTTGATTGCAGTATTACCATGAATGTTTGAAGACTGTGTATTAGAGAAGGTATGTTGATAACACTTTTGTGATGTTAAACAATATTGGGTCAGTTATCGAATTCCTCCAGTTTTTAAGTGATAAATGTACCAGTATAAAGTTTATTGTTAAAACTCAACACAATGGCATGCCCCACCCCCAGTGGCACAGCGGAATGTCTGCGGACTTACAACGCTAGAATCCGGGTTTCGATACCCGTGGTGGGCAGAGCACAGATAGCCCATTGTGTAGCTTTGTGCTTAATTACAAACAAACAAACACAATGGCAAACTTTCGTTCCTAGGTGTTCATGTAATAAATAAGGGACATACTTAACACTAGGACATACTTAACACTAAAGATTATCACAAACCCACTTTAACTGGACTTTATTCACATTTTGAAAGCTTCACACCATTAACGAAAAACTGGTTTAAATCTTGCTATACAGAACGTTTAATATAACAGGAAACCAAAACCTTTTTTTAAGCATAACTTGAGAACACTAAACAAACGCTTAGAAGAAATTGTTTTCCATTGTCGTTTCTAAATTGAATAATCCATACAAAAATTGAAAAACTAAGAACATTACCTGTTGTTTAGTTAAATGTTCCAAAGAAAACTATTACTTTAACTATACTCTAGTTAGGGTACGAAAGAAAATTATCAACAACTATCTACACGTTCAATTAAAATATGTCTTTAAAACAGAGTCTAGGATAAAATCTTTAAAATTTGTTTGTTTGTTGAATTTCTCGCAAAGCTATTGAAGTGATAGTCTAGAGGGAAGGAAGCTAGTCAGCAATACCCACCGCCAATACTTGGGCTACTCTTTATCAATGAAAAATGGTATTGACCATCACATCATAACACCACCACCCCAGGCCTGAAAGAGTGAGCATGTTCGGTGACGAGATTCGAACCCGCGACCCGCAAATTGAGAGTCGAATTCCCTAAGCAACAAGCTATTTGAGGCCTCAGTTTTATAAATAAATAACATCCATTTGATACCTAGTTAGTGGTACAGGAGCTCACGTCCCTCAGGTGTAACTAGATATATATTAGATCAACAACTAGAAGACTATGCAATCGAATAAAACAGCTCTGTAACACTAAACCCTACAACTTCAGTCGTATCATCAACCACTATCTAAACGAATTTGATGTTGTGCTTAGTTCCAGTTTCTTCCGCGTCATTCTCCATTGGCGGGAAAAATTTCAACATAGAATCTCTTGTCGTTAAGCTAAGAAACCAGCTCTTAATACACAGAAGAAGAAAAGAGCACTGCTACTACATCTTCATTCGTGAAAATGTGAATAGAGAATAGAACATGAACGTCAATCATCTAAATAAATACCGCATTTAATACAGCATTATATGAAAACAACTACATTTAGAACCACATAGTTTTAATGAAAGTAGGAGAGGCCCAGTTTGGCTTAATTATATCAAAATGTAGGTTTTAACCATCAAAGTAAAATATCGATATTAATATCATAATCTAATAACATATCTCTTCACCTCATAACACTTTCCCCAAAATATATAACAACCATCACAGCTGTAAAAAAAAAAGCCAAAAAATATGTATTTGTTTTTAAATTTTACCCTAACCTTGAAGCTAAAATTAAATCCTTTAAAACGTTGCATTTCTCCTGTCACTCGAGCTATGTATCAGGATGATATTTTATACTTATTATAGTTTATTAAATATAATAAAATTAAAGTGAGCTGTGTTTAACATGACATTTGTTGTTTTCATCTGAAAAAAGAGATGTGCTATCTCAACCATGTGGTTACACACTAGAGGTCTGTCTTTTTCTTTTTGAGTGATTCGAATTTTACTAATCAAAGTTAGATAGCAATAAGGCCCGGCATGGCCAGGTGGTTAGGGCGCGCGATTCGCAATCTGAGGGTCGTGTGTTCGAGTCCCCGTCCCACCAAACATGCTCGCCCTTTCAGCCGTGGGGGCGTTATAATATGCGGTCATTCCCACTATTCGTTGGTAAAAGAGTAGTAGCCCAAGAGATAGCAGTGGGTGGTGAGGACTTCCCTCTAGTCTTACACTGATAAATTAGGGACGGCTAGCGCAGATAGCCCTCACGTAGCTTTGCGTGATATTCAAAACAGACACACAAACAGATAGCGATAAACAATTTTGATATATTGCCTGCTGCATTTATCATCTAAATATCATTTCTGTTGTTTCAACAAAATGATTAAAATACACAACTTTATGTTAGCACGAATCAAAACTTGAAACATTACCTTTCATCGAGATAGGGTTAAACATAGAAATAGTTAAAAACACTGCGAGTAACAAAATAATAAACTCGACAATGTTTCGCCAAATTACATTTATTGATCTTTAAGCCGAAATGTTAATCACTTATTTCCGATTCGCGAATTTAACCACTTCTTTGTATTTTTTCAAAATTCTTAACTTATCGGACTAAAATAAATATATCTGTTTTGGTAATAATCTTGTTAAAAAAACCCTATGTAACTGCTATGAGCAAGTAGAATCTGTAGCCAAGCTTAACACCTTACTAACTATGTAAGCACTTTAACCAACTGGTTATGAGCAAGTAGAAACTGTAGCCAAGCTTAACTAACACCTTACTAACTATGTAAGCACTTTAACCAACTGGTTATCAGCAAGTAGAAACTGTAGCCAAGCTTAACTAACACTTTACTAACAATGTCAGAACTTTAACCAACTGGTTATCAGCAAGTAGAAACTGTAGCCAAGCTTAACTAACACCTTACTAACTATGTCAGCACTTTAACCAACTGGTTATCAGCAAGTAGAAACTGTAGCCAAGCTTAACTAACACCTTACTAACTATGTCAGCACTTTAGCCAACTGGTTATGAGCAAGTAGAAACTGTAGCCAAGCTTAACATCTTGCTATCTATGTTTACACTTTAACCAACTGGTTATCAGCAAGTAGAAACTGTAGCCAAGCTTAACTAACACCTTACTAACAATGTCAGCACTTTAACCAACTGGTTATGAGCAAGTAGAAACTGTAGCCAAGCTTAACATCTTGCTAACTATCTTAGCACTTTAACCAACTGAGCCGTCGGAACCTGAGAGCTATGAGTGCTCATTTTCATTCGTAGTTTGTTTGTTTGTAGTTAAGCGCAAAGCTACAATGTGGGTTATCTGTGTTCTGCCCACCACGGGTATCGAAACCCAATTTTTAACGTTATAAGTCCACAGGCTTACTACCGAGCCACTGAGAGAGGAGGGTATCAGTGGTAGATCTCTGTGTTTATTACAAGTAACCTTTAAAGCTCAGTACCCATTGCTTATTACTAAGTAAGATGTGGCTAAATTTTGTTTTTGCACCTAAACAAAAAATTCCGAGCAAAACAGTTATGGTTAACTACCCCTGTATTTAGTGAGATGTGCCTCAATTAGCTTTTCACATGAACAAAAAAAAAATGCTGAGAAACACATTTATGGGTAATTACCCCTGTATTTAGTAAGGTATGTTCAAATTATCTTTCACCTAAACAAAACAAATGCCGAGCAAAACTGTAAAGGTTAACCATCCCTATATTTAGTGAGATATGCCTCAATTAGCTTTGCACCTGAAAACAAAAATGCTGAAAAAAAACAGTTATGGGTAACTACCCCTGTATTTAGTGAGGTATGTCTAAATTAGCTTTGCATCCAAACAAAAAATGCTGAGCCAAACCGTTAGGGTTAACTGTTGCATCATTACTTTAAAGTAAAAGTGCACATTTTAGGAGTATTAGCACTGATGAATTACCTAGGCTACCCCTCCTCTACACTGAACATGTGGAATCTTTGTCACATCTTATCTATTGTTGCATAACTCAAGGTAGCAAGGGCGCCCTCAATTCAATGCTGCAATTTTCAGATCCAAAGATGAACGCTTTAACCACTAGGCTATCGAGACATTTTCTTAAGACAAACTTAACTTACAATACACTATTTTTATGAAGTGGCAGAGAAGGGATTTTATGAGAAGCTCTCATCTAGCATCAGTAACATTTTCTTTACCTGCACTCAAGTTTTTGTGTGTAATATACGGAATAGTCCAATACTTAGTATATTAAGTCGTTTTGAGTCTCATTTGGTTCAGGTTAATATACCAGTATAAGTGAGCTATAAATTAGCATCCAGACTGACAAATGACTAATGAGTCAAATATTTGGACCATCATGCATTTATATAGCTTGAAAGTATATATCAATGAAACAGTTGTGTTGGTTAACTTCAGAGCTGCAGGGTGGGCTTAGATATATCATATTTAAATCTTGATTCCGGAGTAACAATATTCAGCGTTATGTGATGAAATCATGAAAATGAGAAACTATAAACTAATGAACTTATGCATGCTTTATTTCACTACTTGGGTGCTACGTTACTAATATTCTTCTTAGTGTCCAGAACGTTGATCGTTCTCTAACGTGACACGTCGAAAACTAAAGTTTAACACAGAATTAATTCTATTTTCTGGCTCCAGAAGTTGAAAAGAACTGTTATCGGATAGTCATCTTGAAATAATATATGCACATACATATATATAAAATTATGTATTGTAACCGCTATCACAGTAAGTTATGAAAGAACACAAAAAAGATATTTCGACAAATTTTCTCAGCTTATTACACAAAGTAACTTCTATATTTTCTGCCCCCCCCCCAGTAGCACAGCTGTATGTCTGCGGACTTTCAGCTCTAGAATCCGGGTTTTGATACCCGTGGTGGGCAGAGCACAGATAGCCCATTGTGTGTAGCTTTGTGCTTAATTACAAACAAACAAAACTATATTTTCTCACGCAAAAAAAATAATAATTCGCCTTATTTTCCTAAATTGTGAAAATTTTTAAAAGTTCACAATCCTTAGGCGCAGGTTTCGTAGTTCTTACTGCTCTTCGGCGTGGAAACAATAATATTTGAAAATATAATTATGCATGTAAAAAAATAATACATTTTTATATTTATAGAATTATAAAAATTTCATATCAGAACAAATTGTTTCATTTTTGATTAAATTTACTAAATTAATATCCATAAAAATATAAATAGACTGATTACATAACAAAAAATATATAAACCATATCGAATTCTGATCTTAAAATTGCAATAGACTAAAAGTTGATGAGTACTAATTATTCCTCTAGCCCATAAATGAATAAATCACATTACATATATAGCTGTGGATGGGGTGGGTGTGTTTGTGTGTGTATGTACAGACGGCTGAATACATTACATTAAAACAATTTTGAATACGCAAACCTGTAAATCATGTAACAACTACATCCGATATAAAGTCGCAGTAGAATAAAATGTATCAGAACTATATTTTGACGTTGTTTCCTATTTCAGGAAAGTGACATCACCAAAAATTGATCGCTTTTAGGAAGGGTATGTGTCACTTACGGACGCGTAATATTCGTACGCTCAGACTGTAAAGATGTGTTGAGATCGGGAATTTCGAAATTCCAAGACGAGTAAATCCTATGTAATTAATGGCATTGGAGAAAAAAAAGGAATATGGATCAACTTGTGGCTCCAGAACCCTCCAAGCTGTACCTAAGCCATGTTAAGGAAAATGGAGAATCTTGTAAAATGTAAGAATCTACGAACACAGAAACGTGAGTAGCAAAAGCCGTCCACGTGCCCCAGGCAACAGTACGCTCTTACTGTTACCTTTCCATGATCTATCTAGTGAACAATGATGACGTTTTTCCAGTGCCCATTACAACAGTCTGATTACAGAGAAATCCACAGGCACTGTGTTTGACCATTGAGTGGCATGCCTTCGTGTGGAATAGCATGATTATTCGTTCCATTCTTCATATGCTTGATATATGTGACGGTTGAACTGATATGTCGTGGAAGCAACTTGTGTACATGTGACTTGTGTCGCTTTTGCAGACGGATATTCTTCTTGATTATATTATTATTGGGCTTTTAACATGACAGCCTTACGTTTAAGCCTTTTACAATGAAACCTACGTTGCAGAGCTATTGTCAAGATACATGATCTTCAAATAGAGAATGGTCCTACAATATATTCTGATAATTGTTTTCTATACAGTTATATATTTATTAAAGAAATATTTTGTAGGATTATACGTCCACACCGTCACCAACAACCAAATACGATGTAATCATTACTATATATGCATTTGTAAAACAGTTTTTTATTGGTGGGGCTTTCATTAATGATTTAAAGTTGTCTATATATTTAGCATGAAACGTACAAGAAAATTGTTTCCTAACGCAGAAGCTGTAGTTGATTGTGTGGCTAATGTTTTCAAATAATAATGCCACATTAATTACTCAAGCACAGTGATGGAACACATTTATTTAAGTATCTTTAGTGGTCTAACAGCTATGCAGATGATAAAGCTATATGTTTTTATCTAACTAAAGAATTGTTTCATTTTCTCAAAACATTCAGTTGTTTATTGGGACTCAATGAGCTATTTCTTGAGATGCAAAGTGACAGTGACAATTTTTGTAAACGTTGAAGGATTAACGAGGAAAATTGTCGAAAGATGCAAAGATAAAAATATTGTTGTTACGTCATCAAAGTTTGTAATTACTTTTATGCTAACAATAAATAGTATCACAAGACAATTCCATGTATGGTTGTAACTGATTTACGCCTGTAACTGTCGGAGCTGCATAAAGTACAGGATTTATAGCCTTATGACCAATTAGTTCAGGAAACGTTCAAGTTGTTTAACTTTTCAGATATCATTTCTAAAACATTCATATGACCATTATCATCAGCCATACTGAAAAGTGGTAAGCCAGAAATATACAGATGTGTGATTATCAAGCTGAAATTTTAGATATCTTCCCTTATCCAATCAATCATATAATAATTATCATCAGCCATACTGAAAAGTGGTAAGCCAGAAATATACAGATGTGTGATTATCAAGCTGAAATTTTAGATATCTTCCCTTATCCAATCAATCATATAATAATTATCATTAGCCATATTGAGAAGTGTCGAGCCAGAAATATACAGATGTGTGAGGATCAAACTGATTTCTGATGTGACCGTCAACCCCATGTGTGCATAAGGTGCCTCTAAGGTTGAAAATTTTAGTTCCAGCTGCAATCTTCACAACGTGAGAAAAAAAACCATATGACGTTAGATAACAAATACTCAAAAGCGAATAAGAGTTTCGAGCAATATGAGCTCTTAGTACGTCATCCACGATGATGATAAGGGATGTCACTACAATCAAAAACTAAGCGTGAGTAATGGTTACTATGGTTACTTCCTACACTTATAGCTTATAAAAAATAGTGTAAAATCACAAGTTATTTCCTACCTGCGAATGTCCCCTCTTAACGTTCTAACGTTTCTTTTGCCCCCACAAACTAATTCAATAAGCCAATTGAAGATATTTTCAAAAATGGACATCATGGATGGTAATAAAGCTTCTATTCATGGTGAAGTGGAACACTTTAACCAGTAGATCTTATTTGATAAAAGATTTAACACACAGGTTCACACACAAAAGATACAATGAATTCTAAAAAACAGACCCAAAACTCAAGCGCTCTCGAACAGTTGACTGTCCTTCTTCAGGAGCACAATGGTTGATGATTAGTGGGTACAATGTAATATACAGGTACAGATGTGGACATCACGTAAGCCGGAAGTTCCAAATGAGTTGACCTTGGAAACTAGACTAAACCTGACACCAACGTCTCCAGTTATGACTGTCTATCTCTGAGGTTAACTCATCTAAAAACAAAATGTACAGATTTAAATAAGAAGAACGGAAAATTAGTTTAGACACGTATGTTAGCAGACTCATTGGCTAAGAAAGTATTGAATGTACACATGGACAAATTGGTCCTTTGTTCAAACATGTGTTTGTTCTACGTACTAGTGCTAAGTAGTGGTATTATATTATACAAACTAAGTTCTTAAGGTATAATACCATGAGACGTAATGTATTTATATAGTCCCAGTTGTGATATTACTATACTTGAGGCTTTTTACTGCTAGATATCACAGTATTTGAAAACACGAAGCATTTTACCAACATAAAAGTAAATTATGTGATAGTGTGAAATACTGTAGATTTATACTACTTAATAATAAGTAATTAAAATATTAACTAGATGGACCAAAATATCCCTTGCTCTCCTTTAATGTTATGTTATGATTATAATTTATTTTAATTTTTTGAGTGTGGTAGTTTGCACTTTAATGCAAGGAGTTTATAAAATCTAAAGTCAATATTGTATATTGAAAGTAATTAAAACTGTTAAGCGACCTTCCTAGACTACTCACGTAAAAGATTAGATACGTAGAGTTCTGAACGAATCTGATGGTGGCACAGCGGACTTACAACGCTAGCATCCTGGTTTCGATACCCGTGGTGGGCAGAACACAGGTAGCCCATTGTGTAGCCTTGTGCTTAATAACAAACAAAATCTCTATCACTGTGTTATTGTTACCTGCTTTTATTTATTACTTTACTTGTAATTGTATTTCAAACATTCTTGAAAATACGAAATTACATATTGGATTTTTTTCCCATTTTCTACCCATCTTGTCTTGATCGAATCACTCCTCCTCCTCTTTCGCTTGAATGATGGAGTTCTTGCTTATCTTCAAACTGATCATTTATATTCTCCTTGACATAAGTTAGTTGATAATGCAGAACCATAATTTCATTCTTAATACATTTCATGGTTTTGTCTAGTTTACGTTCTTAACAAAAATAATTGAGTATTGTTCTAACCCGAAATTCAAGCAGTACAAGTTCTAAAAATAATATATCATCAATCTCAACATTCATTTAATCAAAGGTTGTCTCTAAAGTTATTTCGTATTTTTCTTCAGTGTGCTTAATAATTTCATGATTAACTAATTCGTTTACCTTCTCAGCATACTTTTGAAGAAAAGATTCATCAAACTTCCAGAAATCTTGTTCTGTCACGGTTACGGCGAGTTTTAACTCCAGTTACATCATCGAATGAGAAGAGCTTGCTTTGAACTGTATAATTTATTAAATTTTATAAAATAAAAAATAAATAGAACCGTACTCTTTTATAAGTATCTTGATGAAACTATTTTTTAGATCACCAAAGATCACATACATCTGCCTTTCTGATGTTATGGATCGTCTTTGATAAACAGCAGCTAAGAAAGGACATAAGATAAGCTTTCACTAACCACAGTTTATTGCTCGTTGATTATGAGATTCATTTAATCCTTAGAATTATCTTTCATAAGGTATTGCTATATAATATAATAATAACTCACATTAAAGAAATGGCGCTTGAACACTTTTTACAGTGCTGAAAGTCATTTAAGTAAACCTTGTATATGCATTCAGTTATTATTATTATGTTAAAGCATATTAATAAAACCATCAGGTGCTCTGCACCAGTATACTTCAAGCCATGGGCTGACGTCGCGCCCCCCAGTTCCTGTGCCCGTGCTTTTAAGTAAATAAAATGTAATCAACATTTATTGGTAACAGGTTGAACTTGCATTAAAGTATCAACCGATAACTTTAATTTGTTAATTTCTAGTTAAAACTCAAACATTGATAATTCAGTGTTCTTCGAAGGTATATAGGATTAAATAAATGAATCGTAACTTTCTAACCTAATTCTTTTTAACAACATTTAGTATAGCTCTAATAAAACGAACATTTAGTTAAACATCACAGAAAACTTTTTTGTTTCGATAAACGAAAACTATTTCTCCTATTTTTATAATTACCAAGGCGAAAAACAAGATAGTTTTAACATACAGTTTTCATATTATAGCTATTCTTAACACAGAATGTTGGGATATGCTCTAGCAGACGACCGTGCATCTCGAAAGTAGTCCTGCAACGTATTTTCCATTGCAAAAGGCTCAGGCGTAATAATGTAATGTCCAAAGCACACTACTACTTCCTGCTTGCTTTCCATAACCCATATGGCCCGGCATGGCCAGGTGGTTAAGGCACTTGACTCGCAATCTGAGGGTCGCGGGTTCGAATCCCTGTCACACCAAACATGCTCGCCCTTTCAGCCGTGGAGCGTTATAATGTGACGTCAATCCCACTATTCGTTGGTAAAAGAGTAGCCCATAAGTTGGCGGTGGGTGGTGACGACTAGCTGCTTTCCCTCTAGTCTTACACTGCTAAATTAGGGACGGCTAGCGCAGATAGCCCTAGTGTAGCTTTGCGCGAAATTAAAAAACAAACAAACCATAACCCATTTAGCTCATGAGAATAACGATTTCCCAGATCTCGTTTCAACATTCCGATGGTACAGAAATGTACAAGTGCTGCGTTCGGCGACTTTACTGGCATTTCTTCGTATGGAATAACATGAATACCTGTTTTATTTTCTAGATTTTTTGACATATGCGACTGTTGAACAAATATGTCATGGATGCAACTTGTGTGACTTTTTCCAGATGGAGATCCTTTTGATTAGGTTCCGTGCTATTTTTTGAGACATGTAACGGTCTTTGCCAATGATTTTTGTGTTTTTGTATTCTTACTTGTTACAATACGTCTCACTTTGCTTACCACGGCTGGAAAACGACTTGTTGGAAGTCTCTTTCTAGATGGTCTTGGTGTCCCAAGTTAATCCATATTCCTTTATTTTCCAATGCCATTAAGTACGAGAGATATTCTCGTCTTGGAAATTTATAAGTCCCTGATTTGAACACCTCTTTATGACCAGTGTATGAATATTTTGTGTCTAAAAGGGCCTTCCCAAAAGTAATACATTTTCATGGTATCACACTATCTACTTAGCGTCAAAAAATGTAAAAATGTAGCTCTAATACATTCCGTTCCACCGCAGTATAATATCTTTCGAAACATACAAGCATGCACAACAATGTGCTCAAATCAGTACACAGCAAAAACCCAAAACGTTGAAGAAAAAGAATGAGCTAAGGATACTAGGACACCATATAAAACATCTTATTAACTCAATATTCAAAATATTATACTAGTTGAAATGTAAATCACTATTCTAGATAAAGATACCGGTTTTTTGGGGTATTTTTTACTTGACTAAATCAAATCACCAGTCCAAAATACGTTCGTATATAATGTGATGCACTATAGTAGATCAAAAAGAGAATGGTATGATAAACAACAATTATATCTATTAGTACCGAATTTCGAAGACTTAACTCAGATATATAGAAATAAATATATCGATAAGTGTAGACAACGGTCTCTACGTGTAAAGCTAACTAATGAAGCTTAAATAGATTTCTTCCTTCTTGAAGAGGAAGAAAATATTAACACCACGTACTAGGTTGTCAAAAAAATAAGAAACTGAAGGTTGTACGGAAAGATGGTTACAGTAAACGCTCTCCCTTTTCTGTTGAGAATGACACAATCACAGTAAAGTCTTTTCGGTTGTGTGTAATCAATAGGTCTCACAGGGAAAGTCTGACAGAAAAGGTTTTTATTAGTTAGCTCAAGTTGAAATCCTGTTGCAAGGATTTATATACAGAGATGTGACGGAAAAAAAGAGAATAAAATTTAAGGTAGGTTTCCGTGACTAAAAACACTTACAAGAAGCCTTCAACTTCAAGTCAATGAAATTTTCTTCATTTTTTTTTTTACGTAAAGAAGAAAATTAAAGTATCAAAATCGATAGCTCACGAACACTATAGGACACTGTGTGTTTCCTCCCTACAAAAAAACAATGTTCAGTTTGAATTTCAAATATCTTATTTAGACATAAGAATGTAGCCTATATTTTTTCCTTTTAATAAGTTCACTTAAAAACAAGATTTAAGACAATATGAAATATAAGAAAACTTGTTTTACCAGTGTCGTTTATAATGAGTATACGTTTCAAATTGTTCAAAACTCTGGATGAAGCACAAAACAAATGAGATTGAAATAATGTTTTTACGATCCAATAAATATTCTAGTAATCTCTTTTTTTTCTGTATCGCAGTTACTTGTATCAATCCAGGTTAAAAGACCCTGAATCACTATACCATCCCACACTCTGAAGTGTTTTGCTAGCCTCGATCACTATATCGTTCCAAAACGTGTGGTGTTTTGCTAGCCTCGATCACTATACCGTTCCAAAACGTGAGGTGTTTTGCTAGCCTGGATCACTAAACCGTTCCAAAACGTGTGGTGTTTTACTAGCCTCAATCACTATACCGTTCCAAAACGTGAGGTGTTTTGCTAGCCTCAATCATTATACCGTTCCAAAACGTGTGGTGTTTTACTAGCCTCAATCACTATACCGTTCCAAAAC
>NW_013667852.1:5176-9380 GCF_000517525.1 Limulus polyphemus | reverse complement strand
TAGCCTCAATCATTATACCGTTCCAAAACGTGAGGTGGTTTGCTAGCCTCAATCACTATACCGTTCCAAAACGTGAGGTGTTTTGCTAGCCTCAATCATTATACCGTTCCAAAACGTGAGGTGGTTTACTAGCCTCGATCACTATACCGTTCCAAAATGAGAGGTGTTTTACTAGCCTGGATCACTATACCGTTCCAAAAGTGAGGTGTTTTGCTAGCCTCAATCACTATACCGTTTCAAAACGTGAGGTGGTTTACTAGCCTGGATCACTAGACCGTTCCAAAACGTGAGGTGTTTTACTAGCCTGGATCATTAAACCGTTCCAAAACGTGTGGTGTTTTGCTAGCATCAATCATTATACCGTTCCAAAACGTGAGGTGGTTTACTAGCCTGGATCACTAGACCGTTCCAAAACGTGTGGTGTTTTGCTAGCCTCAATCACTATACCGTTCCAAAACGTGAAGACTTTTACTAGCCCTAGATTACTAGACCATCCCAAAATATGAGGTTTTTATTAGCCCGAATCACTATAACATCCCAAACCATAAGTGTTTTACTAGACTTCCACATAACCACCACTGGTAAACACTTTTTTATGCTAAAAGTAAATTCATTTTATCACTTTAGTATTAGATTTCTGTGGGTCAAGTGTTATTCAAATAATTAAATACTAATTTAAAAGCATTATAATTGAAATATTGTTTGAACAATATTTTATAGACAGGCGGTCTTCGTTTTTTGGAGAATTTGCTCGAATACTTTAGTTGAAAGTTTTTTAGATATTGCTAATTGTTTTGTTTTTATAGTAAAGCCACAATGGGCTATCTACTGTGTCAACCGAGGGGAATTTAACCTCTGATATTAGTGTTGTTAATCCGAATACTTAGCACTGTCCCACCATGGGGACTCATACTTTCGTAGGAACTATACTGCCACGCGTTTGTGATGAAAATTTAAAAAGTATCCACGTATTTCAAAATCTGTTAGCTTGTCTTTTGCTGCCAGTATTTATCAAAACTTAATTATTTTTGGGCTTTGCTTTAAACTAACATGTTTTTCAAGCGACAATAAATCGATGATAATGTGTGGAGTAAATAATTAATTGTTATCTGTTTTGTAAGTTATATTCTAATATTTATTTAATGCTAGTTTCAATAACAGTATTGATTAAAATGTTGGAAATATTTGTATATTTCTTTGTGTATTTTATACGTCGTATATATATTTTATTATATATTACTTATTATTCTAATTACTTTACATTGTTAACTTAGCATTTATATTAAGAACTAACACTAACTAAGCTGACCGAATCTCGTGAGATATTATTGGGATTACGGCCGAAAATATCGTTAACAGCAAGAGTATCTAACTTATAAGTCAATGTGTTTTAATCATTATAAATTTTGTTTTCTGGATTTGAATATATTTATATGATTAGAACGGTATGATAGGTTAGTTAGATTACTTAATGGATTAATTTTTAATTCTGTTCATTGTATAGATAGTTTCTGGATCAGAAACTAATGATAGTTTGCCATTTCTATTAGTTTATGTTTCGTTAGTGACGAATGTTCTAGAGTAACCTAGAGATATTTATTATCATTTTTATGGTTAAGTCTATGTTCATTTAAAGTACGTTTTGTTTGTCTGATGTAAACTGCCGGGAACTTCTTGCACGATAATTCTTGATATGTATGATTTTGACTTTTTTTTAACATAGAAATAAGTATGTTTAGCTTGATTAGTGGTATCTCCAGACAGCTGAAATTTAAGTTTTGACTTTGATTACTAAAAAGTATTTCAATGAGTTCTGTTCTTTAAATATCGTTGCAAATGACGCGTTCTAGCTATCTTCTTTGTGTTAAGTAGTTATAACTTACAAGTAAACACTGTTGTTGTGAACTTCTGTTCGTATCTAAAAGTAGTTTTAAACGTTTGTGTGTCATGTGTTGAGGTAAGTTACGGGTATCAGCTATTGTGTAAGCCAATCGATGTTAAGAACACTTATAACTTATCTACTTACTAAAGAATATACATTACAATGACTAGATCCTGAATTCGCCACAGGTTATGGAACAAAATCCTATAATAAAATATCGATAACCTGAAATTGCCTCAATGTATGAAGGAACGATGGCGGTAAAAATTTTTATCTAGTACCAGTTTTGTACAAACGCGTATGGAATATACTAGTAAAGTATAAAGTCACTTATCAGTTTCTTTAAAAGTGTCTAGACCGTGATAACAAGCAAGTTATTAAATTCTAAAATGTCTAAAACATGATAGTAAACTATAATGTCTCTACTATAAATTTCTACTAGTTTCTTCTAGACCATGATGACAAACAAATTATCAAGTTCATGTTTCCTACTAAATCGTCTTAAAGATTATATTAACCTACAGTGTCTCTTATCAGTTTCTACTGGTGCCTTCTAGACCATGATGACAAGCAAATTATCAAGTTCATGTTTCCTACTAAATCGTCTTAAAGATTATATTAACCTACAGTGTCTCTTATCAGTTTCTACTGGTACCTTCTAGACCATGATGACAAGCAAATTATCAAGTTCATGTTCACTACTAATTCGTCTGAAACATGATGTCTCTTATCAGTTTGTACTAGTGTCTTCTAGTCCGCGATGTGCCACAACTCCTTTTGATATTTTGTGTTTTTTCGTAAAACCATACCGCCTCAAGAATGTTCATATAGAAACTCTGTGCAGGCCAAACCACGGTGGTGACAGTTCCATCTTTACCGTCAATATATCATTTTACCATATTTATTGTAACATTCAGATTACTATCTTTCTAGAAGATAAAACCCCGCCCAATGAGTCATGTTCCGAGAAGGTGGCACGATAGATCATATTTTTTTCTGTTTTTGTCAGGAGTCAGAGTTCCATAACGTTTGTACAGATCCCTGACACGTTTGGCTGAGATCCGGTCATCAGCTTGATCTTATCATCCACTTCTACGTTGACTATGATACCGTTTTTCCTTTCCACCGTCGAGAAAAAAAAATATTTTTCCCCGCTGCTAAACAATGCTAACCTAGATTCATTTGCACCGAGCACGTGTCTCCAGCTTTGCTCGTTCCACTGTTTGTGGTCCGATACCGATTACAATCTTTTGGTTTGATTACCTCTTCTCAGTAGTGATTTTGAGCAGCTACACGCCCACTTCTTCGTGCTAATGTGTATATTTTACTGTTCGCGAGACAACACTCACATTCGCATTTACTACAAAAAACCTTGGCAGGAAAACTATTCGATTATTGTATATCTCGTATAGAACACACTTCGAGATGCTTAACATAATTAGTAGAGAGTTTTGGTTTTCTACCTTAAAAAATGTCTCTGTTATTAACACTGCCGGTTTCACCATCTCAGAGATTTGCACACAATCCTTACTGAAACATGGAGTTTTTAGTATCCTTGACCTGTTAAAACTTTGATTTCTACACCATTATCGTGCGGCATATCAGTTCTAGGAACTGTGACTGGAATCACACTATTTCTACTGGGCATAATATGACTGCCTATATTTTTATCGGTTTTATACTGGTGTATCACTTTCTGATTAGTCGGAAGACACCCAATCATAGCGTTAGCTATCAACGTGTGACTGATTATACCCTAATGTAGTTATTTTTACAAGATTTATATATGGATGGCATTCCCATCTGCCTCATATAACCGACTTCCTATTTCTGGAGTAATTAAATATCAGCAGAGATTAACTACCATTCTAAAAATAAATTACAGTTTGTTTTTAAATTATTCCATAACTTTAAAAAACTCAATCACAAAACTATGTATAATACTGAAAAGAACGGTCAGACGGATGCATGGTTCGATTCCATTTTTCCGAAAATATACGCGATCTGTACTTTGGAGCTGTGGATACACTCATAGAGTGACGATAAAATCCCATTTTTCGGTTAGAGAAGAGTATTCCAAGAGTTGAGTTTTCGGTGGGTGTTGCTAACTAGTTGTCAGAGAAGAGTAGCCCAAGAGTTGAGTTTGCGGTGGGTGTTGCTAACTAGTTGTCAGAGAAGAGTAATCCAAGAGTTGAGTTTGCGGTGGGTGTTGCTAACTAGTTGTCAGAGAAGAGTAGCCCAAGAGTTGAGTATACGGTGGGTGTTGCTAACTAGTTGTCAGAGAAGAGTAGCCCAAGAGTTGAGTTTGCGGTGGGTGTTGCT
>NW_013667852.1:0-4176 GCF_000517525.1 Limulus polyphemus | reverse complement strand
CCAAGAGTTGAGTTTGCGGTGGGTGTTGCTAACTAGTTGTCAGAGAAGAGTAGCCCAAGAGTTGAGTTTTCGGTGGGTGTTGCTAACTAGTTGTCAGAGTATAGTATTTTGAGTTGAAAAGATGCAAAAAATATTTTTTCAACGTATTTTCTTGTAAATTCTAATATATCCGAATTCAAAAAGTGTTGCTTCATCATATAAGACCCTTTACTGGCTGGTTGTGTTACAGTAAAAATGTCATTTTTCTTTATTTCATTGCAAACGCATTTGTGTACAGCTATCCATTAGTGAAGGCAACTAATTAGCAATACCCACCGAATACTCAACTCTTGGCATGTAACTTATTTCTTGCACTTTCATAACGCGTTAATACTGATTGCTTTAATTGCAAAAAAGAGAGACAATATTGTTTTTTTATTGTGTGAATATTTTAAATCGCATTTAAAAACTAAAGAATCGCAGAACAGATAATATATACCAGATGCTATTAGGTAAACATAATTCATAAGACACTGTAGTAGGAAATATCTACCAAACTCTACATCAGTTATCTTAATACTGTAAGTCGCAACCTTATGGGAGGTTGTAGAAGGCCTCAAAGGGGCTAGCGAATTTCCTGTTGCAAACATAAACATAATATCTATTTCGTATGCAACATCATTAATATTTATGATACTGAGTTATGATACCGTTAATATGTTAAAAGGCTAAGATGATTAACGAAACCAAAGCTGACATCAAACTATTCTAATCATTACCCACAGAGTATTTCCTTATAGATATATTTACTGCAAAAGCTACATATATATTCAAGGTGTTATTACAGAGTCACATAAAACACCTGCATAACTGTTGTCACACCTGCGCCACCCCACCCACCCCAGCGGCACAACCGTACGTCTTCGGACTTACAACGCCAGAAACCGGGTTTCGATATCCGTGGTGGGCAGAGCACAGATAACCCATTTTGTAACTTTGTGCTTAATTACAAACAAACAAACACACTAGCGCCATCACTGTAATTAAAACGTACTTAACATTAATGGCGCCTGTCACATAATGTTAAATTATAGTAAAGTTTAGTTTTTTTTCTCAGCAAGGAAAGGTTCCTTTTTTTTATCTCTTAGCAATTTATTTAACTGATCAACAATCTAATTGTGGTTTATGAAAATATGAAGGTGATATTTTTTAAGCATTTGGGCTAAATTATATATGCTTTAAATTATCATGTACGATTTAAGTTTGTTTGTTTATTTAAAATTTCGCGCAAAGCTACACCCACCGCCAACTCTTGGGCTACTCTTTTACCAACGAATAGTGGGACTGACCGTAACATTATAACGCCCCCACGGCTGAAAGGGCGAGCATGTTTGGTGGGACGGGGATTCGAACCCACGACTAGCAGATTCCGAGTCGAGTACCCTAACCACTTGGCCATACCGGGGTACGAGTTAAGTTACTGTAGGCAATAAAATTTTAGACACCCCCCCCCCCTCTTGTAGCAGATGTTAAGTATTTTTTTCATTTTTTTGTTCTTAAATTTACATGAAACAAACAAAGTATCATAAAAATATTGTAGGATGAATCAGTCAGTTTTATTTTTATACTGTTATAAATACTTTATTAACCATACCTAATCTTTCTATTTTCTTTTCATTTTTATTGCCCTGCCTAATGCGATGACAGAAATTATATTAACAGTGATTTTGTATTTTTCGTCACCCAGTGACACGATGAACTCATAACGATAAAAAAAAATCAGGTTTCGATACCCTTGGTGCGCACTGCACAGATAGCCAGTTGTATAGCTTTGCGTTTGACTACAAATAAATTATATCTTTACCTAAATATATACCTAAAGAAGAATCTATGTCAAAGATCTATGTCTAAGAATCTAAACCAACGTCCGAACATTCCTATTTCACATAGCTTATGCTGGTTCTTAATTAACTTACATTTATTTCCCGAGAGGGGTAGTTTTTTAGGTTTCAAATGAAAATAAATTCGAGAGTTTGTTGTTTCAATTATATTTGCATACATTTAATGTTATGTTGGCGTGAAACATGCTCGATAACTTAATACGGATTTTGTATATGAGCAAAATAAATTAGTTCATGTAAAAAATATAGCCACATTATGTTTGCAAAAAAACTGTGTAAAGTCTTATAATCTCACAGTCTTCTAAGGTCGCCACCCAGTAGCACAGCGGTATGTCTGCGGACGTACAACGCTAGAAACCGTGGTGGGCAGAGCACAGATAGCCCATTGTGTAACTTTGTGCATAACTACAAACAAACAATCTTCTAAAGTCCACAGTTTCGTGTACGGCGCATCTCATGACATCTGTGTTGGAGACATTACGCTCTTAATCATATTTAAACCTTAATCATATATCCTCGACGTATTTTATATCACTTATATGCACTTAAGTAGAGATAAATATTATGTCATTAAGGAGTTGACTCAACGATGAACCTGAAACCTTATAATGCTAAAAATCAAGTTTCGATACCCACGATAGGCATAGTACAGCTAGCCCATTATGTAGCTTTGTGCTTAACAATAACCAAACCACCGAAGAATGTCCCTGACTGTCCGTTTTAAAAAGAACATTTCGAAAATTCTCTTCTTTCGAAAATATCGCATCTCTTTAGCGTATGATCTTTAAAGATCTAAGTTAGAGTTACTAAGTTAGAGTTTTTTTAGTAATTATAAATGATATTAAACCCACATTTCCTGCAACTTTCAGAAAGTATTCTGTAACAAATTTAGGGGGCTAAAAGGGAAAATCAAAAATGCAGTTTAATGTTATGTACTTAATAAAACGTAATTGTATATTTACACAATGGTAATTTTTACATTATTTCAAGTTTACTGCGATCGATTCGCACCAGTCGTGTTTACGACACCTGGATATTTTCTGAATTAATAAGAAGTGTTTAATGTGAACGTAAGAACGATGATCGATATCAGCGTATTCGTTCTATTTATGACCAAGATATTTTGAAACTGCTTTTACGATAAAAAAAATCATATCAATCCTGATTAAAGATATCTGATAACCGGAGAGTTTTCAGAGGATATACTTTCCTTTTTAAGATGAAGAAGGAAAGTCTATCTTCCTAAAGCACTCGGAGATCTGATAACCGGAAAGTTTTCAGAGGATATACTTTCCTTTTTAAGATGAAGAAGGAAAGTCTATCTTCCTAAAGCACTCGGAGATCTGATAACCGGAAATTTTCAGAGGATATAATTTCCTTTTTAAGATGAAGAAGGAAAGTCTATCTTCCTAAAGCACTCGGAGATCTGATAACCGGAGAGTTTTCAGAGGATATACTTTCCTTTTTAAGATGAAGAAGGAAAGTCTATTTTCCTAATGCACTCGGATTATCGATTGCTCTAGATATGATACACCACTCATGAGATTCTTTTGTTAATGTCCCTCACTACTCATCTATATATATGTATACCTGCTTTATATGATAAGCTGTTGTCAGTTCTATTTATCTATATGTGTGAAAATTAAATATCGTGAAATTTTTGTTCTATACTGTTTGTTTGTTTTTAATTATGCACAAAGCTACACAAGGGCTATCTGTGCTCTGCCCACCACGGGTATCGAAACCCGGTTTCTAGCGTTGTAAGTCCGCAGACATACCGCTGTGCCGGCTTTAGATGAGTTTATTTGTTTGCTTGTGTTAAACACAAATCTACACAATGGGTTATCTGTGCTCTGCCCACCGCGAGTATCGAAATCGTATTTTTAGCTTTATAAGCCCATTCCCCTGTGACTCAGCGGCAGGTTTGACGGTTTATAAAGCTAAACGTTTCTACTTTTTAAAGAATGACAAACACCATATAGAATTTAAGTAACAAAATAGTTCAATCTCACATAGAAATCAGAAAGAGTCCAAAAATATAGTATCAAAATGGTTGTCTGTAAGAAAAGATTACGTTCGCACCTTATGGTAAGGTACATAAAAAGGCCTGTTACTTAGGACACTTTCTACTTGTTTTTTTTTTTCTCGTTTGTTTACTTTTTGTTTTTCACTAAGGTTTGTTTGGTTTGTTTTGAATTTCGCGGAAAACTACACGAGGGCTACCTGCGCTAGCCGTCCCTAATTTAGCAGTGGAAGGCTAGAGGGAAAGCAGCTAGTCATCACCACCCACCACCAA
>NW_013667851.1:194452-201094 GCF_000517525.1 Limulus polyphemus | reverse complement strand
ACGCAGCTCTCGTGGGTTCTCCAGTCGTGATAGCTTCTGGTTAGTGGCTCCTTACAATATGTTCTCCAGTCGTGATAGCTTCTGGTTAGTGGCTCCTTACAATATGTTCTCCAGTCGTGATAGCTTCTGGTTAGTGGCTCCTTACAATATGAAACTTGTCATCGTGCTCGTTTATTTTCAGTGATGTTTGATTCGAGCTCAAACAGAGAGCAACGTTGACAGAAAATGAAAATCTTGTACACTCAACTTGAATTTAATGTGGAAACATGCTTTAGATTGACACATCTGTGGGTGGTTTAAGAATAATATCTTCCTCAGAATAGGTACTTGGACAGTTTTGAAAGAATTAACGATAACAAAGTTAAATTGTGTGACAATATTCTTCTTTCTCCGTTTATATGAAGTTTCAATAAGTTCATGCACCAAATTAATGAAAACTAATTATATTAATTTAGTTTAGAGGATGGAACATCCGAGATGGACCAATATATCCCATGTTGTCCCAAAACGTTATGTTATGTTATGTTCTCAATGGTATATTCTGACGGATGAAAGGTGAATGAAGGTTACCTCCTCTTTTATAAAGTCACTTCATTTCCTCTCGACTTTTCCTAAATAATTCGCTTACTTCTATTGTCTATATTGCATATTTTAATGTAGTGGAAGTTAGTTAGTTCTGTAGTTAAGATAATGTGCTGTTTCAGATTTAAAATGAAACACTAACCTTTACTAATAACATTTATTTAATGAACTGGCCTTTTTACATAACAATCTCTGCTGGATAATTCATTTCTTTTATGATCTCAGTGACCAAACCTCTTAACCCTATCTCTTCACCTAGAATATCTTTGATACTTCATTGCAATTAGTCTCTCCCAATGTTTCGAAAATTCCATCATCTATTATGGTCGTAAAGTTGCTTTTTTTTTATTCTATAACACGTTCGTTAATAATTTTTTACCTCTGAACAAACATGCTTACAAACATTAATTTTTATATCGGAACATTTTCCAACATTAACCATTATCTTATAAGATCATTTGCAGTGGCTTAAGAAGAGTTTGGTTAAATATGGTCTGTTAGTTATATCGTGAATACTCGGGTTCACGGTTTGCGGCCATTTCCTACACATTGAGCTTTAGGTACGCTAAGGAATGATGGTCAAACTCACTATCTGGTAAGACAATAGTAACCCAAGGGTAGTGGATGCTGTTGACTAGCTGCCTTCCCTCCATAGTCTACTAGTTTGAAATTAGGGAAGGCTATGGGCAGATAGCCCTTCGTGTAGATTTACGGGGAAATACTGAAATAAACAAACAAGAAGGGCTATTTCACCCTAGAATTAGAGGTGGAGTCCATATGGCATATTGGCTCTTTAAATGCATTTATTTACCAAATTACTCGTAGGTCCTTGTTAGTTACAAAGTCCCTGTAACAACATGTGAATTAAACAAAAATACTTTTAGTACTGCAATTAGCTTCATTAATAACCCTTGGAGTCTCCTATATATTTTTCATGGAAAATTATTGATTTTACGTACTTTTCTGGTCAGTTTTTTTTACACTAACGTAAAATGTGTGGACCACACCAGCAGTTAACGGTATAAAAAACAAGTCAATATGATTTCATATTTATGGTTTCATATTATGAGGTTCCACAGCCAAAACCCCTAAAAGCAGAGTTACATTAGATATCATTGCTTCAAATTAATGTGCATTTTACCTCCGTTGGTTATCTACACACATCTCTCACAAAAACGTGCTTCGGTAATAACCATGTAGTTCAATCTTTCAAACTCGCTTTGCTCCGGGCGTTTCTATATATAGTTTTACATAAAACGGTTCCTACAGTATTTGATTATTGGAAACTAACTTGTTGCCATATGATAGTATCCGTGAATCAGGTGACTTTTTGAGTATGGATTATTTCAGAAGATTTCAGTCGCACACGTGTATTCTAAATTCCTAGGCATAAGAATTATTTTCATCCATTTCCATTAGATATTACCTTCAATTGAATACTCACAATTTCAATAGGTTGATATTTTATTTGACAATGCTATAGCTGTACATAAATTCGCGAAGTTTAACTGATAACAATAGAAATCGTACACAGTATCGCTTTAGGTGGCTGCTTCGAACTGTCAGTCAGGAGGAAATTAAGATAAAAAGTTTGATTTGTTAACTAAAAACAACAAAAACATCGCTATAAATTATCATGTAGTTAAGGAATTTGAATTAACTTTAGCGGGTAAATCAACCACTCTGTAATTTAACCTAATTCAACTGTAAACATTCTAAACAAGCAGGGATTATTTGAATGGTGTGTTATGCTGATTAACTCTAAAGATATGTGGAGATGCCTAACTATTAGAAGTTAAGAATTTCCTGACAGCTTATAGGAAGGCGAAAAAAAGAAGGTCTTATGAAAGAAAATTACAATGTAAATAACGAAGATATATTTATGATATAAAGATTTTCAAACTAAGCCCTTGTTACCGTGATAAATGTGTAACTCTATTACTAAACTACAGTTGAAGGCTTAAAATGGGGTCACCGCCAGCGATGAAAACTCCAAATGTTTACATATCCCAAACATGAAATTGGATATTATACATTTTGTACACACAAATGTCTTTTCTTCTACTTATTTGATAGCTTACATATTTATTGACGTTTGTTTTAGGGTCACCCTGGCTTCCTTACAATCAATCTCCCTTTACTGACGTTATATTTATTTGTGAAAAGTTACTCGAAGTAGCTTGTGTACATTTACAGTCAGCTACGGAAATGTTTCCCAGACTTTGTTGTAAACTTTGTTTAAATCCTCTGTATATTTTTACTTTAGATAACACTATAGTTTTCCTTTTACGTTAAGAACAAACTGTAACCATGTGACATTGATTGTTTGCTTGTAATTAAGAACAAAGATACACAATGGGCTATTGTTTTCGGAAGCCTCTGTTGTCAGCATAAGAGAAATAGTATATTAGCTATACTATAGAAAATATAGGCTTAAATTAAAATCAAAATTATTTTTTTTCCTTAGGTTGATCTCAGAAATTCATGATTTATTCTCTAGTTAGTTTTAAGGATTAATCGCACTTGATAAAAAACATGTTCAAAGTCTAGTGATGCCTTGAAACTACTCCCATTTTCGATCTTGTTCAGGCTCATGGCTATGATTACTGTATTGGATGGCACTGTTTATATTGTCACAAGTTTCCGAAGTCAGTCTATCACACATCTTGACAGATGCTCCACAGTCTTTCCAACGTATTTGGATGCTGGCTTTTAAGAACAAAAGCACAAAAGTCCATTGGAGCTGCTCTAGTGGACTTGACAGACGTATGGTCAAATGGATTACTGTAATCTAGCTTTCTTGACCAAAGATTCGTATGAAAATAACTGTTGATTTCTATTCATCACAGTGGCTCTACCATATGCGTCTCAGTATGATTTTATCTTCAATAGGAGAACATTGACCCAACTAACTTTTACATGCATTTCTACAATACTCTTATCATTATCTCCAATCTCGAAACGTTAACAACATAACAAGAATGAAGAAAACTAAGCACAAAAAAAACAAAATAACATTATCATTTTATTAAAGTTTTAATTGGCACAGCGGTATGTCTGCGGACTTACAAAGCTAGAAACCGGGTTTCGATACCCGTGTTGGGCAGAGCACAGCGTAATTCGTACAGTTGCTTTCACATGTTGTATATTGTGTAATCATTGTATAAGATAATCAATCAGCTGATTGATTATCTTATTAAACAAGTAATTTGCGTATAGTTAACCTACCTGATTTAATAGAAGTTTGATTTGTACTACATATATATATGTGTGTGTAGTTGATATTAGAAAGAATATAAAAGTATTAAGTTTCCCTCACCTCAAGCCTCTCCCAGTAGTTTAGCGGTAAATATGGTGGTTTATAATTCTAAAAATATGGTTTCGATACCCGCGGTGGGCAAAGCACAGATAGCCCATTGTATTGCTTTGTGTTTAACAGTAGGTATTGTAGTCGAGAAGTTTATCATAACTGTGATCTGTTTTCTCAAGTTTTCATTCTGTTTCCTCAATCTGATTTGAACTAGAAATATAAATGTACATACATACATGTGTCTATACCTCAGTTCCAATGAGAAAATTTTCAGGATTTAGTTAAAACCCAGGTGAAGTGTTCTAGACAGTTACTGCAATATATACATATACATATATAATGTACTGTTTTACGTTCATTTCTACAATATAAAAAATATGTCATTATAATCCGTTACGACTTTTCTTTATGATTACTGAAACTATCAGTTAATTTGCACTGCTAATAAACAAGATATAGGATCAAAAGGACTTTAAATCACTTTAAATATAAGACGATCAAAGCTTAGTGATTTCGACGGTGAGTCTTTCTTATCTAATAATAAAGGGTACCCTGCCTTTACCCCTGAAGAAGATAGGACTAACTGTCAAAAGTGTTCAGGGTTTTTTCGTGTATTCTCATGTGTTTTTAGAAAGTTAGTTTGTAATGATGTTTTTGCTGCGAAAGGTCTCAAAAATGAGTTCAATTAAATATCTTTCGACTAACAAAATGAATCATAACCATAATCAGTTAATCAACTCTCATCAGCTTAATTAGGTTGATGGTAAGGAATGTCATCCAATACAGTTAATGTCAGTAACTGAGAAATCACTGTGATTAGGTTGATGGTAAGGAATGCCATCCAATACAGGTAATGTCAGTAGACTGAGAAATCATTCTGGCTGAGTTGGTGGTAAGGAATGTCATCCAATACAGGTAATGTCAATAGACTGAGAAATCATTCTGACTAGGTTGATGGTAAAGAATGTCATCTAATACAGTTAATGTCAGTAACTGAGAAATCACTGTGATTAGGTTGATGGTAAGGAATGTCATCCAATACAGTTAATGTCAGTAACTGAGAAATCACTGTGATTAGGTTGATGGTAAGGAATGTCATCCAATACAGTTAATGACAGTAGCCTTGGAAATTATTCTGGCTGGGTTGATGGTAAGGAATGTTATCTGAAACAGTTTAGGACATCAGACTGAGAAATCATTCTAACTAGGTTGATGGTAAAGAATGTCATCTAATGGAGTTAATGTCAGTAACTGAGAAATCACTGTGATTAGGTTGATGGTAAGGAATGTTATATGAAACAGTTTATGACATCAGACTGAGAAATCATTCTAACTAGGTTGATGGTAAAGAATGTCATCTAATGAAGTTAATGTCAGTAACTGAGAAATCACTGTGATTAGGTTGATGGTAAGGAATGCCATCCAATACAGTTAATAACAGTTGGCTGGGAAATCATTCTGGCACACATTCCATTTATACTCCTGCTTTTATACTTTTGTAAGTGCTGATCGTAGTATGTATTTCCTAATTAAGGTGAGTGTGTAGAGGGTATAATAAAATTCGGAAGGTCCAGCCAGAAAAATCTAACTCTCACTAGAAAGCAGACCAACGGAACCGCAAGGTATCAACTAACTTACCACATACTAGCCATCTACCATGCAGCGCATCAAAGAGTTGTAGAAAGTCCTAGCTCTGGGTGGGGGGGACTGAACATAGCATCCCAGAGACCAGTAAAGATATAGGGAGGAAAGTTGCGGATAAAATTAGAGAACGCACCATAATTCACAACTTGTTTTGGTAATATAATGTTCAATGATGTTTTTAGTAGCCAATATAATGTTCAATGGTGTTTTTAGTAGCCAATATAATGTTCAATGGTGTTTTTAGTAGCCAATATTATGTTCAAGTGTGTATTTTAAATATAATCCATACGTTAACCACTTCATTTGACTAATTTTAAGTTTTCAAGTTAATACTTTAAAACCAGCAATAAATATCTACTATTCTAAAAGTAATATTAGATTAAATTACAAACATGACATTTTTTTATAAATCAATGCCACAAACAATAAGAAATGCAATTTTCTTCAGGTTTTGTTTTTTAACACATACTATGTTAAACATATGACTTTCTATAAACGATTTTCACCCCTAACTTGTTAGTCATATTACTGAATTATAGCACTGTCTATATAGACCTGGTTAGTCAATTAATTTACTTAAGTCTTTTCTTCATTAATTACAAGAATTATTCATGTATTTCTCCACAAACACACGTACTTCATTACTTGTAATGTCTTACTAAGAAGGACATGACATACCCTAACATACGGGCCACAAGAAACCATCTTGTTTATTTCAAGGCTGTCTTTTCACATCTTCCCTTGAAAAGTTAAAAACTTAAGACCTTTATTTTTTCAGGCTCTATTCTAAACTCTTGTAAAACACTGGCATCCACTTAATTCATTCCATAAGCCAATCACACTTTTAGAAAAATTAAATTGTCGTAAGTGTAGCTTAGTTTGTCTTTTCCAAATTTTAAATTTATGACTTATAATAGGAAAATAATACCAAGCAACTGTGATTTCTCTTAAGTTCCGAAGAATTATGAAGTGTAACTAATGTGTATAGAACTTTAAAATAATCCTTTCCATAAAGTGTAACTAATGTGTATAGAACTTTAAAATAATCCTTTCCATAAAGTGTAACTAATGTGTATAGAACTTTAAAATAATCCTTTCCATAAAGT
>NW_013667851.1:189631-193820 GCF_000517525.1 Limulus polyphemus | reverse complement strand
AACTCTTGTCATACTAAATCAAACTCACTATTTAGTATGACAAGAGTTGGGTAAAGTGACAGTCAAACTCACTATTCAAACCTAGCACGAATCATATTTATTTATTGTTGTACAATTTTGTTTCCTTGTCTATTTTGCTGAATTTCGTGTAAAGCTGCCCTACGGCTATCCGCGCTAGCCGTCCCTATTGTGGAAGCGATAGACTAAAGGGAAAGCAGTTAGTCAACATCACTCACCACCAACTCTTGAACTATTATTGTCAGACCAAATAGTGGAATTTGAATGAACACTCTTATAACGCATAAACGATCCCAAAATGCAGAGACAAGTTTGTTTGTTTGTTGTTGTTTTTTGTGGTAAGAAGACGCGGACCACGTGACTTCAGATCCACAGTACGGCAAATCAACCACTGGTCTGCGCTCAGCTTTGTGTTGTAATGTGCTGGCGTTAATGTTAAAATTGTGAACTGCATCATTACGCCTTTTGCTGGGATCATCTTAGGGTATAGAGTGCCCTCGTCGATCACTAATAGTCTTCGAGGGACGTTCTAACATTCCACACAAGACGTATACACGTGTACTTTGCCTGGACGTCCTTGTTTTTCTCTTCTGACCCTTAGCAAATTATTTTTTTAATTGAGCGGCTTCTTACTTTGAAAGATAATAAAAAATGCCAGGATGCGTATACTTTTTTGTGTGAGTATGCATAATAATGCTGTTTGTCTTCTTATTTGTATGCTGGTTGTGCACATCTGGCATACTCAATAAAAAAGGGATCCGTTAGTAATAAAAAATAAAATAAAAAGTTCAGGGATAGTGTGTATCATATAATATTCCCATAAATTCGTTTTCCGCTTGTGTGTATGTTACATTCAATTTATAAAATTTCCATTTAAAGCCTCTTATTTATATTTCATGTGTTGTTTAAAAAAGAAAACATATTTTCGGAAAGAAACAAATCACTGTGTATTTGTATGAGTGGAATCCATAAGCATCTTAAACTTTTCATTGTGATCAAATGTCTCTTTGTGACTCGTTATTGTGATTTTTAACAAGCGTATACCAATTCTATATATCACCATAAAAATATTCTCCTATCTGCTTATATTTTAGCAAAATGTTAATATATTTTGCAGTGAGGAATTTAAAAATCAACGTACTTTTAAAAACCCATTGAGTTTATTTTATTGGGGTAATGAACAGAAAATTATAACGTTATATAAAACTAACTTGTTCAACAGTGTAATACACCCAAACTGCTATCCACTATTATTATTCACATTCTGAGATGCAACTACTTAAAAGCTTATTCCGAGCTAACTAATTCATAAGAAACTGTTAATACTCAATTATATTTTTCAATGGAACCATTAAAGCATCATTGTAGCAAATATTCCAACAATATTCACTTAGAACTATAACATATTCTTCCCAACTTTCACTCATATTTTCTAGGAATTCCCACAAAAGGTTTTGTAAGTGTATAATCCATTCTGCTGTAAACAGAAGTTTACTTATAAGACAAATAAAACATGAAGAAAATAATATCATTTACTCACAAAAAATATGGCACTGTTCTTTAAAGGAAGTGTTAAGCCCATCATGTTATAATACTCTGCAATCTTTGACGGATTTATTATTCTATATTGATTTTAATATCGATGTTTGTTTAAATTAAGTTGATGTTTAGAAATGTACATAACTCATACTGTTAAATATGTATTGCGAAACTCCCGCCTATTCTCTAAAGTTGTAGAATATTCCGAGTGCAAGAATCAGCAATATATGTGGGTACGTAAACGCTAACGTTAGCGTCAGTATTGTTACGTAAACTAAAATTTCGAGAAGCTCTCCACAGGCCTAAAAATATAATCAACGCGCGGCGCCAAAAAAACAGTATCTGTTATTGGGTTGCTGTAATTGGTGTGATATAAACTTCGGAAGCTATAACTGTGATTGATATAACACTTATTAATCTGGAAACTTCAGATATTTGACCAGGAACATTTATAACTTTCGGACATTAAAAATAATTTAACTTCAGTAGATTCACATCGGACATTTTTACGAAGATGTTATATAATTTCAGCGGTAAAAGAAACTCGACTTATAATCGGCGTATGAACAGTAAAAACTACAGAGCTAGCTAGCTCCCTATTAAGTGAATTGTACCTACGCCGACTCGAAATTAATTCGCTCATCGTAAACCCTCGATAAGACATCAAAGAAGTTCCAGACCAGAAAGAAGACTTTGTATTGCTTGTAAGTTTGTAAAACTTTTGTCTATAAATAATTGTTTGTAATAACTATTTATAATAACTGTCATTGTAAGTTGTATTATTGTTGTTTATATATTAAAACATACTTGTATAAAACAAAGAAAACTGTGTGTATCAATCTTGTTGGCAAATATCATAAATTGAAGATATATCGTCATTTATTTAACTACTCAATCTAAATTACAATTAAACTTAGTTTTAGGCTATTTGAAATTGTAATATGTAACAAATCCTGTAATTACTGGCGTACATTTCTTCAGAATTGCTCTATTTCTAACCATGTGATAAAACTATTAAAAGTCAATTTTTCTTAAATGTAGCTTTGTGCGAGTAGAAACTATATTCAATATTATCACCTCTTGTATTAATAACACAGGCCTGCGAATTTAAACTTCATAAAAGTTGTTGTGATTTTAATAACGGATTTTGCATAATTCAGCTACGCAGATTTCGAAAATAATGTTAATTTTTTTCTATCACGTGAATTTTTTTACCAAAAGGGAAGAAAAAAAAACCATTACTTAGATCGAATTATTATTTCGTTTACCAAAGTGAACATTTGTTATTACTATGTTTGTTAACAAATCTACAAACAAACTAAAGAAAAGGGAAGAACATTAATGGCAAACAAATATGCATCCTCATTCGTCCTGATTTTGTGTGTGTGTGTGTGTGAAATCTACGATTTTTTAGTCTCAAAACTACGTGTTGTGGTCTTTCTTTTTTATATTGCGTTATGACGTTTTGTGAAGAACCTGTAAGTGATGAAGAAAAATGGATATCATTTTCGGATTCAGCGTACAAGAATTACTGTAAAACGTGTAAAAATTTCAAGACAATAAACTCATTGCAGGCCTGTGTAATCAATTCACCAGCAAAATAATTCCTACCTCTAAAAGAAAACAAGAACTTACCAAAATGTACAACGATTTGTTTTCGATATCATTTCATTCCAGTCTCAGTATGGAAAATGTCAGACCAACAGCAAATCACAGCCAAATATAGGAGACTGTGGAGGTACGGATGGCCAATCTATGTAGGAGAGACAAGAAGGAGTGGACAGTAATGATAACATCACAACTTAAATAGGCAGAAAGTGAACGAAAATATTCACTTCTTTAAGTGTTATTGTAAACTACTCAAATATTTAGTGTTCAACGTAATGTACTGGTTCCTTTACATCGTATTAAATCTTTAAGAAATAAGTTGTTCATCATAACATATTTTTCTACAATAATTCTACATTGTTTGTAATTCCGTAACAACACATGACAAGTTAAATCGTTTTCACCTAGATGTTTTAAGTGTTGTCATTTTTGGTTCACGATGTTTCCCTGTGTGTTATTTACTTACATAATTCAAAGAGAGTTTTTCCACTTCAACAACATCAGTTTTACAATAAATTTAAGATAAAAAAGTTGACAATGAAAATTTATTTGAAATAATAAAAACAACAAAAATTAAGATTTAAATATATTAATAGAAAATACCAGTCGTGGCCTGATGGTCAACGAGCCATGATTATTTGTTGTTAAGCAGAAAGCTGCACAATAGGTTATTTGGCTGTATCCGCCACTGGTATCAAAACCGTTTTTCTTGTGTGTTATAAGCCTTCAGAACTAACACTGAGCCTCTGAAATGGTGGGAGGGGGCTTCTCGAGCTGAGAATCTGAGAATTCATGGTTTACGTCTTTTTGATGCAAAAATCGCGTTCCACACTTTGGGTAAAGTGACGGTCAGACTCACTATTTAGTATGATAAGAGTTGAGTAAAGTAACGGTCAAACTTACTATTTAGTATGACAAGAGTTGGGTAAAGTGACGGTCAAACCCACTATTTAGTATGACAAGAGTTGGGTAAAGTGACAGGGAAAGGATTATTTTAAAGTTCTATACACATTAGTTACACTTT
>NW_013667851.1:184226-188657 GCF_000517525.1 Limulus polyphemus | reverse complement strand
GGGTAAAGTGACGGTCAAACTCACTATTTAGTATGACAAGAGTTGGGTAAAGTGACGGTCAAACTCACTATTTAGTATGACAAGAGTTGGGTAAAGTGACGGTTACACTCACTATTTAGTATGACAAGAGTTGGGTATAGTGACGGTCAGACTCACTATTTAGTATGACAAGAGTTATGTAAAGTGACGGTCAAACCCACTATTTAGTACGACAAGAGTTGGGTATAGTGACGGTCAAACCCACTAATTAGTATGACAAGAGTTGGGTAAAGTGACGATCAAACCCACTATTTAGTATGACAAGAGTTGGGTAAAGTGACGGTCAAACTCACTATTTAGTATGACAAGAGTTGGGTAAAGTGACGGTCAAACTCACTATTTAGTATGACAAGAGTTGGATAACTCTTGATGGTTGATGTTAGCCTATCAGTTGAAAATTATGGATCTTTGTGTCATTTACGCGAAAATTGTAAAACAAATATACAGTTAGTAAAATAAAAAACAAAAAAAACTTCAACTTTAAAATACTTCCTCACAAATAAAACACGTGCTTTTTAAGGATTCTGTTGAACAAGCTATTGATGCTAACACAAAATAATAATTATCGTTTATTTGTGAAATGAATTGTAGGTACTGTTTATAAAACATTCTCTCGTTAATAAGAATGAAGCCTTTAATTCGTGAAACAGGCTATATGTGTTAAAAACAAAAAGAAAGGCATAGTTCCTGAATTTCCGAAATAAACTGTTGGTTTTCAACACGAGACAGTGGATATTTTACGATCTTCAGCTGCCGCCAGTGGTCTTGTCGTGCATATTTATCTCACGGATATAGACCGTGAAGCTTTTACAGCTATTGTTAGTTTTTTTGTAAGTTCTAATAGAAGAACCATCTTCTCTCAGCACTTTCATTGTGGTAAAGTTAAGTAAGCCCGTACACTTTCCTCTGTTTTCTTTTACATAACAAAACCAATGGTGAGTAAGAGTAAACAGTGTGTTTATCGAACAAAATACGGAATTGCTATGTTTTAATGATACGAAAAACTTATGTGAGGTGTAACTGTGCGAGAGACTTGTTGGGTTTTGTTTTAAGCGCAGAGCTTCACATTGGACTTGCTGTGCTATGACCACGGCAGGAATTGAGCCCCGAATGTTAGCGTTATAAGCTTATCATTGAGCCATCGGAGGGCTATGCTGCGCCGTAGGAGACAAAATGACAAAACAAACATAGCTTAAAGTAGCCTAAACGAAAGTGACAAAAAATAACATTATATCATCCATCCAGCATGAGTTGAAAGTACTTCCTCAGAGACTTGTAATGAACCTCTTGAATCCACTATAAATTAAGACTTGAAGTTTTGGTTAAACATCTCTTGCGTCCCAGGATATTATAGAACTTATTATACCCGACATTATAAGTAGTTTCATTGCAGCCAGACGTATCAGTGGATTAGGACAAAACAAAATGATCTTATTGAAGAAAGACCTCACTCGGTGAATTCATTTTGATATATTATTAATTGTTTAAACTAATGATTTCATGGCCTAGCTTGCTCCCAAAGTCTTCAGACGTGTAAAAGAAGTATGTTTTATCTCTATGTTTGGTTATATTGGACTCGTAGATCATGATACTAAGTATTAAAGTGCTAGAATATCGTGCTATTTGATTGTCAACCCTATTTTTAAAGTGTAAAGGGAGTATGTTGTATCTCTATGTTTGGTTATATTGGACTCGTAGATCATGATACAAAGTATTAAAGTGCTAGAATATCGTGCTATTTGATTGTTAACCCTATTTTTAAAGTGTAAAGGGAGTATGTTGTATCTCTATGTTTGGTTATATTGGAATCGTAGATCATGACACTAAATATTAAAGTGTTAGGATATCCTGCTATTTGATTGTCAACCCTATTTTTAAAGTGTAAAGGGAGTATGTTGTATCTCTATGTTTGGTTATATTGGACTCGTAGATCATGATACTAAGTATTAAAGTGTTAGGATATCGTGCTAGTTGATTGTTAAACCTATTTTTAAAGTGTAAAGGGAGTATGTTGTATCTCTATGTTTGGTTATATTGGACTCGTAGATCATGATACTAAGTATTAAAGTGTTAGGATATCGTGCTAGTTGATTGTTAAACCTATTTTTAAAGTGTAAAGGGAGTATGTTGTATCTCTATGTTTGGTTATATTGGACTCGTAGATCGTAATACAAAGTATTAAAGTGCTAGAATATTGTGCTATTTGATACTCAACCCTATTTTTATTGTTTAAATGTCATCCTTTGCAACACTAGTCATTAAGCATGAGTTTAAGTTAACTTTAGTTAACTTTAGTTTAATCTTAACACGAACAAAAGATATGTGTAAATATCAAAGTCTCTTCAATGAAGTTATTTTAAAAGAAAAAAATTATAAATATTAAATTTATGACATTTGGTTAACGTTCACATTTGATCCGACAAAAGAAAATTAGAGACTTTTTTTTTCGTCTTTTTCATATCTGGGCCAAGCTAGTGCTGAAACTGTGAATTCGAAGATTCAGAGTTCACGGCCCGTGGGTGCGCCAAAAGATTGACACGCCAAATACCACCGTTTAAACAGACAATAGATGACCCAAGAGATGACTATCTGCATGCCTTCTAGTCTGTCAGTTCATGCTTAATGTTGCCTATACGCAGATAGTTTTTAATCACGTATATTTCTGAAATAAACAAATCTTTTCATGCCTTAACTTTCACAAAATAAATGAATGTTTAATTGAATGAATATTTCATATTTTGAAGATAGAGCGTCATAGAAAATTGTATAATATTTTCTATCCAAATCAAATATTGGGTTTAAAAAATAAGTTTATAATTGCAGATAAATTAAACTAAAAATAACTATAGTTCAATACAGTGAACAGCTAACTTATTATTCATAATATATACTCAGTATTAAGCTAATTAACATAGATTAGGGTTAAAATAATTTAAACAAAAAAGCCAGAACCTACGTAAGTTTTATAGATATCTATCTGTTAATATTACATACTTCATAGTAAACTGATGAAAGTATAAACTGATACCTAAAAAATTCCTTAATGAAGAACTACTATGTTTAATTCTCATCTAAAAATTTAGAAGGTTAAAATCATGGTTATACTTTAATGTTTTCTCTATTTCATCTGTTAAAAAAATCTCACTGTCTTTTCTACACTAACTTCACATAACCTATTATTATGAGTTTTCAACACAGAAAGTTGTATTTGTAATTGGTAACATCGATATTTTGAAGCCTAAATTTCAAATTACCTATAAACTTTATTTTAAGAGTATACAATTGTATTTTAGGCAGTTAATAAAATCTTTTCGTTCATGACCAGGCAAGGTTACCTATGTAAATAAATCGAAATTGACCCTATAACTAACATGTGGATCTTTCTAATGTGTAAGTAAAAAGTAGTTATTGAAAAATTGGGCTATCATTTAAATATTTATTAAAGTTACTAGAAGCCAAATTGCTTATTGATCATGCTTACCACCAATTTTATTGCACTACAACTCTAACTAATTATAAAATACTGAAACACAATAGAAAAACGTTTGGTTTGAATTTCGCCCAAAGCTACACGAGGGCTATTTGCGCTAGCCGTCCCTAATTTAGCAGTGAAAAATTAGAGGGAAAGCAGCTAGTCATCACCAACCACCGCCAAATCTTGGGCTACTCTTTTACCAACGAATAGTGATACTAACCGTTACATTATAATGCCCCCAAAGCTGAAAGAGCAAGCATATTTGGTGGGACGGGGCTTCAAAACTGCAACCCGCAGATTAGGAGTCGAGCGCCCTAACCACCTGGCCATGCCGAACACAATAAAAAAAAAATTAACTTGGAGTAATTTAAAATGCTACTTGTTTGCTAAATGAAGACAAATGTCACGGTCACGAAATAGGTAACGTGAATATTACAATAGCAACAGCTGTGTGCATTTTGTGAATAGGTGGCTTTCGTTCAATAAGTAAATTAACGGTCAAAATTACTTATATTTTAAGTAAATATGATAAAAAACACAAGTTATGATTTACTGAAAAATCCTTCATTTTAAAGTTTGTAGTGATAATTGAACTGATATTTGCAAAATAACGAATTAGAAAAAATTCTAATTAACCATCACATTTATGTTTGTTCTTATCAATTTGCCAAAGATACGAGTAAAAACGCGTTTAAGTCCATTTTTACACTAGATCCAAAGTGTTTTGAAACACTTTAATGCCATTTAGTATTTAAGGAGGAAGACATCGAAGGAGGAAAAGTAATTTTATTAGAATAGAGCTTCTTACCTAGCAAGCACAGCATTGTATACTTGCCATAGAATAGAGCTTCTTACCTAGCAAGCACAGCATTGTATACTTGCCATAGAATAGAGCTTCTTACCTAGCAAGCACAGCA
>NW_013667851.1:174658-183339 GCF_000517525.1 Limulus polyphemus | reverse complement strand
CAAGATGAATAATCGTTTACAGAGAATACATGAAAGTGTTTGACACACATAAGTAAAGAACATTATAATTTACTTGAAAACAGCCACAAGTTAAAGATATATATATGTGTGTATATAAATTAAAATTTTAAATGTTGCCACAACACATTCTTCGAGCAATACCACTAGTGTATATAATAGAAAATAACTTAGTTTGAAACTGTAATACAGCGTTCTCAATTATTAAATTCAAGATTATCTTAATGTTTTCCTGAATGAACCTTGTCTGACTTAATGTTTAATGAGAAACCTTCTGAACTGAATAATTAATTCAAAAATACAATAAGAGCAGCTTTTACAGTAGCCAAATTCTAATCTTAATAATTCCTACCTTTAGATCCATAGTTTCGAGTAAGAACAACTCTGACTATGGGTCTAAAGGTAGGAATTATTAAGATTAGTCTTAAGTCTTTCGACTATGGGTCGAAACATTATGATTATTAAACTTGCCTACTATAAAAACTACTGTTATTATATTTTTGAATTAATTTTTCCGACTTGATGCTGAATTCTCTTCATTTCAATCGTACATGTGTTTTACAACCTGAAAGTAATGAGACTTGTTGCTGAATTCTCTTCATTTCAATCGTACATGTGTTTTACAACCTGAAAGTAATGAGACTTGTTACTGAAGGTTGTAAAACGCATGTACGATTGAAATGAAGAGAATGAAAGTAATGAGACTTGTTACTGAATTCTCTTCATTTCAATCGTACATGTGTTTTACAACCTGAAAGTAATGAGACTTGTTGCTGCTTTTTTTCCTTATATTTATTATCCTTACCACTGTTTGATGAACAGCTAAGCAAAACTAATGTGAACATCCTGTCAACGTCTAAAGGTGAATCTGTGTAACTTTTTTGTTGAAAGTTGTCCTTATTTCTGTTTCTGCTAATTAGTAATTGGGAAAATTATTTATGTATCCATTCCTAAGTGTTACAACCGAGATAAGCTTAATCATGTGCTGCTACTTTTCCTAAATGCTTAGATCTAGATTGAATTGTTAGAAATATTAAGGTTGGTTGGATTTATCTCTAATGATTTTGAAAAAATATTTCGAAAGCTATAATTTAAATGATTTCACGGCTTATTTTAAATTATTACAAATATATATGACACTACTGTGCTTTTAGTTGTTATTTTTGTTTCTTTTTTTGCTATATAGTATTCTGTTTAAAATGAAAGGCCTAAATATAATCGACATATGTTAATCAAACAAGAACGTTTGTCAAAGGCCTGAAAAAACGTACTTTAATAATTGTTATATTTATAGTAATAAAAATTAAATTAGTTTATAAGTATAGTTTTGCCTGAAATTTTTAATAATATATTTAATTGATTTCTCCATATCAACAAAGTGTGTGTCTGATTATTAGCTAGTCACCGGACTTTAACCACTATGTAACAAAACATGTGGTTTTGATTATATTAAGCTCATTCTTTCCATTTTTTCCAACCTTAACGTGGGAGGGTAAGAATGCACAAAAACAAGAAGAAGTGAGACACAGATACATATTACGGCCTTCACACCTGTTTATCACTCACTCTGCGTTCCTTCACAAGCTTAGGCCACATCTGCAATGTAACATCCGTAAAGTGCCACCTTATGTCATATAAAATATTTTATTGAGCACAAATGCTACAGTGAAAAGTAATTAATAAAGCTAATTTATCAATACAAGTTATATAGAGAGAAAAGTTTTAATTAATTATTTTTTTACTGATGAGTCTAATCGATTTTGTGTTTACAGAGTGATCTGTATTGGCATTAACGGCTACTTGGGTTAAAATCCCATCAATATAGTGCTAAATTAGATACATTTCCTTACGCCACTAGTTATTAGTAGTTGGAGTGAAATTACTAACTGTTAGAAAAAAAAAGTCATTGTTTTTCTAGAATATTTGATATGTTTAATACCACCATACTAAACAACAAAAAAACAGAAAGCGTTAAATGTCAATCTCTTTAGACACCATCAAACCCATGTGTTAAGGTCATACACTGAAGGCTCGTAATTTTCTGTGATCCAAAAGGAAGTTGTACAGATCAACAGACCTTTTGTAGCTAGTGGTGCAAAACTATAAAATATGAGATGATCGGCTAATTAATATACACTCGAGCTTCGCAATAAAAACGTATCCGCTGTGGTTGGTGAAACGTTGTATAAAGTTTGTTTATGTTATATTAAGAAAAAAGATAGGTGGTACGTTTCGAACTGTTCGCTAACTCAAATAAATCACTATACTGAAAGAATGGTCCAGCATGTGTGTATCCAAAGTTGAAATGAGATACTGATGCCATTTTTTTTTCGAACAGTAAAATAAATATGTTTTTTTTTTCGTGCGCTTCAATGTGTCTATAGCGCACGGTAAAGTTAAAAGGCAAGAGATCCTCGAAGATTATTTTTGTTTAAAATCTCATCATATTTCCTAACCTAACAATAAATAAAATGTAAAATAAGTCACTTTGCATCAAATTACCCTAAGAGTAATATTTTTTATTGGATACCTTATTTGTTTGTTTCGGATATTCGAGCAAGGCTCCAATATAAGAGCTATGTGTGTTAGCCTTCCTATTCATAGCTGATAGACAAGAGGGAAGGCAGCTAGCTAGTCAACAGCACTCACCGAACACTTTTAGACTACTTTTCTCTGACCGAAAATTGGGATTTTACCGTCACTCATATAGCGCATTCACAGTCCCAAAGTACAGAATGCGTTTATGCGGCAACAAATTTGCGACTAGGCCACGCCAAGACCTGAAAGAGGTCAAATTATGCAGTTTGATTTCATTGTATTTCCTGTGTTTCAGAAACTAGTCCAACTGGAAAACTGTAGGTCATTGTCTACTCATTCAAACCCATTTCCTTAAATTCATGATGCGCAAACTGAGAGGCGCTCTCTATTTGTATTTCCTGTGTTTCAGAAACTAGTCCAACTGGCAACGACAGGAAAACTGTAGGTCATTGTCTACTCATTCAAATCAATTTCCTTAAATTCATGATGCGCAAACTGAGAGGCACTCTCTATTTGTATTTCCTGTGTTTCAGAAACTAGTCCAACTGGCAACGACAGGAAAACTGTAGGTCATTGTCTACTCATTCCTAAATTTCCCTAAATTCATGGTCACTGGAATGTATTCATTTAACATCTATTATACCCAGGAGCTGTTAGATGTGGAGACAATTCACGAAGAAGCCATATGTGCATAAATACTAATAAATACAATAAAGTCACCTTCTTGATTCCAAACTGTTACTTGGCCATAACTTTAAAATTATTAAACACATAATTCATGACCAGTCGTCATCAAGACTCCATTGTTGGTGTGCGCTACAACAAACAAGACAGTACAGAGCATACTGAGGTGATGTGATGTACAGTTTGAAAATCCAAGCTCTTCTAAAATACTATAGTTAAGAAGAGCATATTCCACCGACCACATAGATGTCTCGTTCACATTGGAAACCACAGCATGAAAGCAGGAAAAAAACTGTGAATTTATGGTAAAGATGATGTTTTAAATATTTTCACAAAATAACGAATGAAAATTTGTCATGGTCTAACAGCATTTTTTCGTAAACTGGGAATGTTTCCCGGATATTGTATTTTTACAGTATATTCCGGGTGACTTAGCATTGCGACTTCTTCTTATATTGCCCCCCTTCAGTAGCACAGCGGTATGTCTGCGGACTTACAACGCTAGAAACCGAGTTTTGATACCCGTGATGGGCAGAGCACAGATAGTCCATTCTGTAGCTATGTGTTTAACTTCAAACAGCAACAATTAATATCGATTTTTCTCCCTCAGTGGATCAAAGGTAAGCTTACAACGCTAAAATCCGGGGTTTGTTTCCCTGATGTAGACAAAGCCAATTGTGTAGCTTTGCGCTAAAAAATAACAAACTAAACATATTGATTTCCCATATTACCAAAATCAATATTATCTATTCTGAACTTAAAGATTGTTTATCGTTTTGCACACGCTTTGAACAATTCATCGATCTATCAGCTGGACCTCTGCCTTTATGCACACTGGATTTTCTTGCATATAACTCAGATGGTCTTGTTACGTGTTAGATGGGTTGTTTGTTTGTTTTTGAATTTCGCGCAAAGCTACTACGAGGGCTATCTGCGCTTGCCGTCCCTAATTTAGCAGTGTATGACTAGAGGGAAGGCAGCTAGTCATCACCACCCACCGCCAACTCTTGGGCTACTATTTTACCAACGAATAGTGGAATTGACCGTCACATTATAATGCCACCACGGCTGAAAGAGCGAACATGTTTGGTGGGACGAGGATTCGAACCCGCAACCTTCAAGACCTTCGAGAACCACCCTAACCACCTGGCCATGCCGATGTTCGATGAGTTGACTTACTTTTTGCAGTGTTGTGTATATTTCAAAAAAATCCATTTCACATTCATAAAAGTTCCGTATCTTAAAGGAATTACAATTAACTCGCTATTTCTCAAAACAGAGCGATAAACTTTTCATCAAAACAAGGAACAGTGATAAAAAGTATTAAAGTTTTGTTATGGATGTGAAAAATTATATGCGTATATACATATACGTATTCTGTTTTTCAAACTATTAGCTCTTAGTAAATGTTTGCAGTGGAACTCACATTTTATCCACTCTTGCTTTTTTATCGAGGTTATGGATTTTGATTTATTTTCACTGTGCCAGAAATAATATGAATAAACCTAGAACATAGACCGTACGCGATGAATGAACAAACGCAGAAAATATGGCTCTTTTGTTTGTGTTTGCTTGAACACAATTAACATTAATACAAAATGTCGTAATACAATGATAGAAAATTAAAAACTAGCTCCAACAGTATATATCTATATCTATTTGATATCTATTTGATATAGATTTTGTGACGGTACTCAATATTTTACCCCCCCCCCCCCAGTGGCACAGCGGTATGTCTGCGGACTTACAACGCTAGAAACCGGGTTTCCATACCAGTAGTGGGCAGAGCACAGATATAGCCCTTGTGTAGCTTTGTGCATAATTAAAACAAGCAAGCAAACTCAATATTTTTAGTGCAACAATGAAAATTGTGGCCATCTTCAGTGACAAATAATGGAGAACTTTGAAGGCATTTCTGTGTGTTTGACTTAAAAGCAAAAAATATTCACGAAGTCTTGGATTTGTGAGACGTAATAGAAGATTATTTGTTGTGCTTTGTTTGAACCTAACAGGTATATTTGTGTACAGGAGTGATAAGGCAGATGCTTCGAGGTTTATGAAAAGATAATCACAATAGGTCTAAGCACATAATAATCATAAATATATAAGTAGGTCTTATAGCTACTATGGAAGAAATATAACCGTTAGTCTCTAACGGGATTCTAATTATGAACTAATCGAACACAAGCTTGTAAAGCTTAAGTATGCTTGTACAAACGTGTAGTATTTACAGGCAGTAATCGTTAAGGGAAATACTGTCTTATATTGACTTTTTTCACACGTTAGAAAGCGATAAAAAATAAAACAATTTCACCGAGCTAATTTACGTAAAAGAAGATAGAAAGAAGAAATTATTTATTCTTTCCTTGGTTTAAACTTGTGAAAACAAATAGATTTTATGTTTGACGCGCTCCAGTATCAGCGCCGACATTGATTTATTATGCAAGGTGGTCACTGATGGCTTCTGCTGTTCATCTTGGCTAAGCTTTAACGGTTCCAGCCCATTATGAAAGTGACATAGGCCATTCCTTCTCACCTCTACTGCCTTCCAGCTTCATCCACCCGTGGTACATGAATTGTCACATATTTCAAAGCTGCTGGCCACAGTTATTGACCATCTGGTTTACATTTTCTGATCGCCCCTCCTGCTAGTCGTTTATCACCCTGCCATCCCCACCGCCCTCCCTTCTCCCACCCCTAGTTGACACTTAACAAGTACAACTGATACAGTTGGACTTGTCAGTGGATTTAGTGGGATGACCAAGAAATAGGAAGCCTTGCAAACACGAACATTTGTTTTGAGAAGATCGTGATATCCTACCAAGAAATTCAAAACTTTCTGGAAGCTGAAGAAACCCAAGACAATTCTATACAATGCCACCCATCTCTTGTAAGCTGCACCCTTTCATATAAGACTTCGTCTCAACTTTTAACAATGAGTGATGTACAGATACTTGTTTTCGTGATATTTGAGTTAACAGACCTTCATTATTTACCTTTATTTACGTTTATTTCGCTCCACGCGTACATATATATTCGTACATTTGTTTGTTTGTTTGTAATCAAGCACAAAGCTACACAATGGGCTATCTGTGCTATGCCCACCACGGGTATCGAAACCCGGATTCTAGCATTGTCAGTCCGCAGACATACAGCTGTGCCACTGGTGAGCATATTCATATATATACATATATATTGTGCAATACAGTTTTCTCAGGTATCTCTAGAATTGTATTTTATAAGTATTTTAAATAATTACGAAATTTTAAAAATTACTATATACATTACAATAATTATTGCTGTAAGTTACATAAAGATATTAACTGAGTTCACATTCGATTAATAAGTTTGTTACTACCAGCTGAAAAGATGCGTTAATGGCCTTTTACAACATATTAAAATTATTTGCAAAAGTAGTCAAATATTTAGTTTCATCTTTCAAGATCCGAAAAGCTGCAGCAGTTACTTCCTGACGTGGTTGACGTCAGAAAATTAATTTGCTGTTATCATTTGGATTGATCATTTACTGTACTCATCACATTTTTAATGTTTTTACCCATAGTAGTGATTGATTTAAATAATATATATATTATGTGTAAATACGATGACAGACAGAATAAGCATCTTCACCAGTTTTTAGAAAAGCAGTTTACTGGAAATAGTTTTGCCTGGTAGTAAACCTATCAATATCGTTACTTTGTTATCGTGTACGTAATTTATCATAAATGATTTTTCTACTAATGTTTGTATCTGACTTGCTCAACTTTAAGTGCAAATGAAATTTAATTAAACGGGAATTTAACAACTTTTTGATATTTTAGACTGAAGTGAAATAATATCGCACATCTTTAATCATATTAAAAATCTAATTTCTAATCTTCGTCTAGTGACTCTCTATCTTAGCTTATTTTCTGAAAATCAGGTGAATTGCAAATGACAGAGATTGTAATTTGTAAGATAACGCTCACTCTCCCCCACTCCAGATGGGTCAGCGTTGCGTTTACGGATTTATAATTATAAAATCTGAAATTCGATAAACAGAGCGCAGGTAGCTCATGGGGATGGGAAAGTACTGTAGACCAGCTCAACCAAAGTCAAAAAGAGTTGTCCGCCAGTGGGTCAGTGATAAGTTTTTGGAATTACAATGCTAAAATCCGGGTTTTGATTAGTTCCAATGTTGAAAATAAGCATGTCAAAAAGAATGTTCGTTTAAGCTGAAGCTTCAAAAATAGCTTTAAAGTTGAAGTTACTACTGGAAAGGAATGGTTCTTTTAGCTAACTAATAATCATTACAAATTAGTTTCAGCTTTAAAGTTGAAGTTACCACTTTAAAGGAATAGGTTCTTTTAGTCTAACTAATAATCATTACAAATTAGTTTCAGCTTTAAAGTTGAAGTTACCACTTTAAAGGAATAGGTTCTTTTAGTCTAACTAATAATCATTGCAAGTTAGTTTCAGCTTTAAAGTTGAAGTTATCACTGGAAAGGAATGGTTCTTTTAGCTAACTAATAATCATTACAAATTAGTTTCAGCTTAAAAGTTGAAGTTACCACTGGAAAGGAATGGTTCTTTTAGCTAACTAATAATCATTACAAATTAGTTTCAGCTTAAAAGTTGAAGTTACCACTGGAAAGGAATGGTTCTTTTAGCTAACTAATAATCATTACAAATTAGTTTCAGCTTTAAAGTTGAAGCTACCACTGGAAAGGAATGGTTCTTTTAGCTAACTAATAATCATTACAAATTAGTTTCAGCTTTAAAGTTGAAGTTTGAGATGGCAAACAATCTTTGTTTTAGCTAAATAATAAATTGTCAAAAATAAATAAATATTTGCAACTGATTATGGAAGCGACTGTTAGTTTTATGTGTGACTAATAATCAATTGTTTGAATAGGTTGTTTTACGTTATCTTTCATCTTGTATTTGTGTCATTAACTCATGTTTATTATGATTAGTTATTTTTAAGTTTGGGTTGGAAATGCTAAAGTTATTTATGTTTGAATACTTTTTAACTAAGCCTTTCTTAAACATATGAACTACTTTTACTTATTTTTCTGATACATATAAACAGACAGACAGACAACTTCCTAAATGATACTTTTAATGTTAAGGAAATAAGACGATACTTTCACATGTAATTCAAATACAAATGAAAATTCGATAACTGTTGTTCATATGTCTTATCTAATGAATAAATTTAAATATTTCTGTCATATAATTGTTATTTAGAAACGTTTCTGGGTTGTTTTTCTTGTTTATTATTAAACATATGTCTTTGACTTATCATTTCAACTTTGAAGGAATGATCAATAAATTATTTAAATTTGTTAATGATATTAAGGTCGTAGGTGTTGCTAGCTGTGTGGAGGATCTTGCTGCTTTACAAAAGGATTTAGATCATTTAGTGAGTTGGGCAAATAAATGGCAGATGGGTTCTAATT
>NW_013667851.1:158093-174230 GCF_000517525.1 Limulus polyphemus | reverse complement strand
AATGCAAGATAATGCATGTTGGTTATCATAATTTGAATTATAAGTATAATTTGGATGGAAATAACCTTAACAGAAAGAATTTTGATGTAGTGGTTGATCAGTCTCTTAAGTCATCCATGCAGTGTGTTGTTGCTAGTGGTAGGGCAAGTAGAATTTTAGGCTGTATCTACAGAAATATTGAATACAAGTCTAAATAGGTTATAGTTGTATTGTATAGGTTACTGGTAGGTCACATTAGGAGTATTCTATTCTGACTTTGGCTCCTTACCTTAGAAAAGGCATTGAATTGTTGGCAATGGTATCGAGAAGGACTACTAGAATGGTGCCTGGGATGGAGAGCTTGTCATACGAGGAGAGGTTAAGATTTCTGAAATTGTTTTCTCTTTAAAAAAGAAAAGCTAGAGGGGATCTGATTGAGGTGTTTAAGGTTGTTAAGGAAATTGTTAGAGTTGATGCATCATCTTTTTTTTCGTACTTAACGGCGAACATAGTAGGACTAGGGGACGTAATTTTGGTAAGGTAGGAGTCACATTCACCTAAGACAGGGTGATTGGCCTTTGGAATGTATTACCTTCGGATGTTATGGAGACGGTAAATGTAAGTGAGTTTAAGAGAAAGCTTGATAACTACATGAATGATAAGGGGTGGCTTTGACATATATTCATTTTATTTTATTTTCTATTTAATAATTTATTTTAGTTTAGAAGATGGGACAGCCTAGATGAACCAATAGGTGCCTTGTTGTCCCTAAACATTATGTTTTGTTATGTCAAGTCAGATCATAGCCTATAATTAGGAATATAGTAGATGAAATACAGGAGAAAAATGCACAACAGCTACTAGGGGTTGTGCAGAGAAGAATATAAAGTTCCTTAATACACAAATAACCAAATTAAAGGTCGTGATGGTAAAGATGTAATATTCTGTGTATTATGTGACTCTACAAGTAAAAACTATTTGGTGTAATTGTCTTAGATTTTTGCAGAGGCATTTTCATGGATTCTATTATTTTTGTTTATACTTTATAATGCTACCTTTTAGATAAATTTCCATCGTAGTGACACTGGTATGAGGTAGATCTTCAACTGTTTACTTTTTATAATATTTATAATAGGAGAACCATCTTTATCCCCCTCCTTCTGAGAAAATAGGTCATGCTTCTGCATAATAACTTTCTTAAAATAGCTATCCCTGCACCTCCAGTGACTCAGTAGTAAGTCTTAAGGCTTATAACTCTAAAAATTGGGTTTCGATACCCGTGGTGGGTATTACACAGATACCCCTATTTGTAGCTTTGTGTTTAACAAGAAACAAAAACTTAATATATTTATCTTGACTGAAAATAGTGACAAATATAAAACAGAAATATACAGAATACTGCTCAATCAATTGTTAAGAACAGAAAACATATTTTAATTTTACGCTGTGTAAGCCAAAGCTAGCGAACCTAGTGACACGAAGAATAAAATAAAAACAGAAACTTGTTTTTCTACAAAAATATTTATTGCGAGCAAATCGTTTATTTGACACTCACTGTTGGTGAATTCAAAGTGCAAATTTAATTCATAAATTTGCGTTTGGTAATATAGATTGTAAATCACTTTTTAAAATGTTTTAAATAACTGTGAATAAAATCACATCATTTTTTTTTTGTACGGAAACACGTGACTGTAAAGTTTATTGACATGCAGGGTTATTTGAAAGCCTTCGAAAGTTTTCGGAGTAATTTAACTTCCTCCTGAAATTTTTTGTACCTCCTTCCAGGCTGAATTGTTTACAGTAATTGAAACCAAAAGCTATTTTTTGTACGTTCCGTAAGTATGGTATGCTATATTACTTCTATAATTATTGCTTTCATTTGCAACAGTGGTTAGAATGTTTAATATATCTAATTTTATTAATTTTAATTTTTATATTGTTATTATATTTTCACTGTGGTAGACTGCTTTGCATTGTTAGCTTAATATATGTATTTTAGGACCAACTAAAATCTTCTTTAGAGATTATTGAGATTACGTCCGAAAAATATCATTAACAGCGACTGATGAAACAATGGCATTCTAATTTTCATAAGTAAGGGCGTAAGAAAAGTGGATCTAATTAGCTATGTTCTTTACCAGCTTCATGTTTAGTTTCGCTGTAATTAGGTAGCTTGCTCTGATTAGAAATCAATATTAATTAGTCCACAAATTAGTGTAAATATATATTTTTTGGAGTAGCAAGCTTCTTCCCTAGACTATTCTCTATTCCTTTCGAAGTTGAATGACTTACTAGTACTAACATTAGCCTAACATGTTATACGTATATATATATACATATATAGAAATATTTTTCCGGAGGAAAAAGCTCCTTCCAAAATGTTTTTGTACTCTCTCCTAGCCTCAATTTTTTTTATCAATATTATATTAGCACACCACATGTTTTTCTCTCTATAAATCTTAATATTTAGAGAAACATTTTGGTTTCACTGTGACAAACATTCTTTTCGATATCAGACTACAATGTACAATATTCCACCAGAATGACATGAAATTATATACATTTAATATATATACTGTATTTTTCAATGATGATTAAGCTAAACAGGCACGAAGGCCTTGTTTCATGTACTGAGTGTTTAATTATATCACTTCTCTCAGATACTTTTATGTAATATTGAAACTTTCAAATGTAATTGTTGGTGGTGTTTTTTTTTTCATTTCATTAAAATATTTTAAATTCATTGTTACCTCAAGCATTAAGCTAAAAAAATAATAAATATATTTTTTTATATTTTTAGCTTCTATTTTTGATTTATTTGCGAGTTCAATCTCAAATTTGTAAAAGGGTTCTTTATACAGTATTATACTAATCAGCCGGAATGCATTTAATTCTCAGTTTTTGTTTTATTTACAAATTAAACACCTCAATCCTATGGACCCAGTTTCACTTGGGAGAATAACTAAAGTCTTCCTGTACTGGTCTCGCAGGGTACAATCCATTATACTTGTGTGTACTCTGGTAACTAGAGTAGTGAAGTGGAGGTCTAGAGTAGGGCGGATTGTTATTTTTCATTTGATACATGTAACTGTCATAAACAGGTCCGTAGTTACACACATCTCCTGCATAAGGCTGTCCCACAGGACATCCACCTTGATCACCGTGGGATAGCTGCGAAGGAACGTGGAGTCCTCCTGTTAGTTGTAAGCTCGACCCGATTACCCGAGACAAAAGACTTCCACCAGACAATTCGTCGTTTGGATCTTCTGTGAATTAAAAAAAAGAAGAATCGTAAAAGTTTCTTCAATAAGATCCGGTTTTGATGTTGAAGAGTGAATATAAAAAGAGGTTAAAGCGAAAAATCACGTGTCATCAAGAAACAAGTAATATTTTGATTTAAACAAATGACAACATCATTCCTCAGTACATGACTTTGATATCAGTGTGAAATTAATTTATCTCAAGAAGAAATTAGCCTTAATAAAGAAGATACTGGAAGTTTAACTTATTTGAAAATATCATCTTAATATTGTATAAAACTGTTGAATCTGCACTGCTTAATAAACGACCAGGTCAGTGTTTCGTAATCACCGGTCCGTCATAACAACCTTGCTGATCCGTGGGGTGTCATGAAAACAAGCAAACAAAAAACATACACAATATTCTTTTCAAAATCCCAAGGTTTTTTTATTTTTTTTACTTGAATTTTAGTGGTCCGCGACAGTTTAGTGAGGCAACGAGCCAGTCCCTGGTGTCGATAAAGTTGAGAAAGGTTGGAGTAAGCTGATGATCAGCAAAGAACTAACAGGAGATAGGTCGCTGTACTAAACAACATTTAACAGCTTTTCTTACATTTAAACACAAAAAAATAGTTTAGAATAGCTACATGAATGAAGATGTTCATAATCGTTTTATCTTTTCTAGGAAGCCAATAAACAAGAAACTGGATTTCGCTTTTCGCGCATTTTCTCCCTCACAAAGTAGAATTTTTTATATTTGTACTTTGTGGCAATAGCTACTAAGGACTTCGGTAATTTTGAACAACTGACCAGCAGGAAGGCAGCTCCTCGGCAGTACAACTCTCTACCATCCGCGCTGATAGTTTGACTGTCACTCTTATAAGGCATTCACAGCATAAAGTGCGTGGAATATTATTGTAGTATCACACGGTTTCGAGATTCGAACCCAGCTCCGATATACACCTCCATCCCGAACGTTCCTGAGTTTTTCTAAAGTGCTATTGTTTCAACTGTAAAATAACCCTAAATCAAAGGACTACAGAACTTTTAAAATGGATAAAAGTGAAATAATCGATATTTAACGGACGTTTTTTTCTGTTTTTTTTTGTTATTGTTGTTCTTAGTCTCACTTCCAAAGTTTGAAGGCGATATATTAAGAACAAAATGGTGCAATAGCTTCAAATTTATTAATGTGTGTAACATCAACGCACAGCTAGCAGGTGAAATAAAGATATTTTCTAGTAATAGGTTCTGAACATATCTATTATATCTTAACAAAGCTAATGACGATAAACCTATAGTTAAAAACTCATATATTTTACAGTATAGGTATTGCATATTAAACAAACATACATATCCGCTATTAGATCTGGTTCCGGTGTATAATTAATATCGAATATCCATTTTCGAGTATCAATTTTTACATGTTTCTTGAGCAATTGAAAAATCTAAGGTTTCAATACATTGGTTTAAAATAAACAGAAAGGTTATGATTATTGGACTAATCTGGTTTATGTAAAAATTGGTTTTTATTTGTAAGCATGCTTGAAATATACATTGGAACACTGAGTAGTGGAGAAACAAACTTCCCACGAGAGTATAACTGTCATTAGAAGCAAAAGCAGAAACTCTGAGTGGCAGAAAAGCGAGCACCCCACGAGTGTGTAGCACTGATAAACAGTAGCAGTAACACAGAAGCGAGTACACGAAAGTTTCTGTATGGTACAATCATGTTCATGTGGCATCTAAAGATGTTTTCTAATAATATGTTAATAAAAAGTCTCGACAAAGAAATCATATAATGGTTGGAGACGGTTTGAATGGGTAATGAAGAAAAACTTTAATATAAATTTCACATAACAGCAAATGTACAAGTTTTTCTTCATTACCTGTTCAAGCCGTCTCCAACCCTTATTAGTCTCAAAGTGGGATCCTCGTAATCGAATTTGAAACTATCATATAGTGTACTGTACACTAGTATACATGCTGACGATTTAACAGCAAATGTACAAGTTTTTCTTCATTACCAATTCAAGCCGTCTCCAACCCTTATTAGTCTCAAAGTGGGATCCTCGTCATCGAATTTGAAACTATCATATAGTGTACTGTACACTAGTATACATGCTGACGATTTAACAGCAAATGTACAAGTTTTTCTTCATTACCTATTCAAGCCGTCTCCAACCCTTATTAGTCTCAAAGTGGGATCCTCGTCATCGAACATGAAACTATCATATAGTGTACTGTACACTAGTATACATGCTGACGATTTAACAGCAAATGTACAAGTTTTTCTTCATTACCTATTCAAGCCGTCTCCAACCCTTATTAGTCTCAAAGTGGGATCCTCGTCATCGAATTTGAAACTATCATATAGTGTACTGTACACTAGTATACATGCTGACGATTTAACAGCAAATGTACAAGTTTTTCTTCATTACCTGTTCAAGCCGTCTCCAACCCTTATTAGTCTCAAAGTGGGATCCTCGTCATCGAATTTGAAACTATCATATAGTGTACTGTACACTAGTATACATGCTGACGAGTTAACAGCAACATCTACGTCCTATATTTTTTTCTTGAAAATTTCGTATTTTTATTACATATATTTTTATACAAAACTAATGAAACAGAAGAGAAATGTAATGACATTACAGACTACTTCTACCTTTAAAACATTCGCGTGCATTCGTGAGACAAAAATAGATTCTTATACAAAGGTATTGAGAAAATAAATGCTTTTCGCCATACATTTTTACAAATGTTAAGTGAACTTGTGTATCATGAAAAAAATTCAGTACCAAGATACACAAAATTTAATCACTTGATACTTAGTTACCTCATGCTAAGTATCTTTAACCTTCTGTAAAGCAAGATGTTCCATTAAAGCGATACAAAATTTTCACTTATGAAAACGTCTCATGTAGATAAACGTTTGACCCGGCATGACCAGGTGGTGTTAAACGTTTGGCCCGGCATGACCAGGTGGTGTTAAACGTTTGGCCCGGCATGACCAGATAGCCCTCATGTAGCTTTGCGCGAAATTCAAAAACAAACAAACAAACAAGATAAACGTTAAAAAAATAATCTGTTAACAAATTGAACATAACGTAAAAAATAATTCTCGGTTATACAGAAGACTTGTTTCACATTCACTTATGGAACATATCTTGATATTTTATAACTTTTCCTCAAGAAACCATGCTAGAGACATCAAAATACTATCAAATAATGTTTAGAGTATCTTATAAACTACACATTTTTGTGGTGCAAATTATTTGGGGGAATTAAGACCTATCGCTAATTTGTAATTACTTTTCCAGAAATTAGAAAATAACTACTTTTGTACATTAATTTTATGTATTATTGATAGGACTGTTTGTTTGTTTGGTATTAAGCACAAAGTTGCGAAATGGGCTGTCTGTGCTCTGCCCACCACGGGTATCGAAACCCTGTTTCTAGCGTTGTAAGTCCGCAGACATTGAAAAGCTTAAACCTTTTCATTTAGAGAACGTTACAACCTTAAGCACAGCGGAACTTAGGAACCTTACAAATGGTCTGAATACTTTTCAAAAATAAACTAAGCTTGTTACTAAAATCTATACACATATTTGCTTTAAAATACTAAGCGTCTCTAGTATTTTAATTTTCGCAATCCGAATTTCCTTGAAAATGCAGTTGGTCCTTTAGTAGTCTAAAAGCACCAAATTCAGAGGATTCTCTTCTCTTTCACGTCCATCTAAATTCGTCTTTTAATGGCTGGAGACGGCTTGAATGGGTACTGAAGAAAAAACTTTAATATAAGTTTAACATAACAGCAAATGTAAACTTATATTAAAAGTTTTCTTCATTACCCATTCAGGCCGTCTCCAACCATTATCAGTCTCAAAGTGGATTCCTCGTCATCGAATTTAAATTCGTTTTTACTGGTGTAAATAAAGTAAACAAAACAAAGTATTCAGATGCAGTAAATCTTTTTCACCAAATATGGAAGCATCTAAAATTATCTTCCTTTTTCCCCCTACCGGCTCAAATCATTGAAGATTAGTGTGATAGATCATAACGTCGTGTAAAAATAACACTAATGGTTTACAGGCAGTTGAATTCTGCCATAAGTAATTACCTAAAACTTAACATCCTAGATGATTATTCTGTATCACCCATACAAGGTCAGTGTACAGTGTTATAAACATGGATAAATCTTATCCTTTGGCGGCTTCCGGGCTAAGATAAATGATTTATAATATCATTTTGAATCGTTTATTTTAAGCGCAGCGATTAGGGGTAGCAAAATGTCAAATAAAGTTTATTAAACACGACATACCTTTTTCAGTTTTGGAAACCGACGAGTCCTGAGAAAGGCCGAGAAGATGAAGAGAACTTGGTCTTTGGGGATTCCTAGGTCGCTGGATCGGCGGTAGTCGCGCAAACATGTCAGATAACGCTGAAGAAGCAGACCTACGAATAATATAATGTAAATATATTTGAAACAGTGATTTCAAACATTACACTATAAGGTCTAAATGAACAAGGCTGTTTAATAACTTACACATTACTGTTATAATACGATTAGATCACACAAAATGTTGTAGACATTTAATTTGCAAAGCATATATAAAAGAATTCATTTTGAAAAGTACCAATAGTTTGAAAGAAGCATAAAGCATATTTCACTTTTTTTTTTCTGTAACCTCCTTTCCATATGTTTTCAACGTATCAGGTGTGCAAATTGTTTGAAGTATGACTTGAATGAGCTAAATCTAATACTCTATGAAGATATGATGCAGAATCCTTTGAAGTAAGGAGATCACTGATATTATTTGAGACAAACAATTCGGTTTTGTAATGAACAAAATTAATATTTCAACTCGCCGAGGAGAAGTTTAAAGGAAACCTTATGTTTCAGATGTATTCCAATAACACAGGCTGCGAATTTAAACTTCATAAAAGTTGTGGTGGTTTTAATAACAGATTTTCCATAATTCAGCTAAGCAGATTTCGAAAATAATATTGAGTTTTTTCTATCACGTAAGGATTTTTTACAATTCGGGAAGAATAAAACTCTTACTTAGACCAACTTGTTATTTTATTTACTACAATGAACATTTCTTATTATTATGTTTATTAAGAAAAATACAAACAAGCTGAAGAAGAGGGAAGAACATTGATAACAAATGAATACGCATCCTCATTCATCCTTTTTTCATCATTTTTTGTGTGTGAAATCTACGTCTTTTAGTCTTTATTCTATGTATTGCGTTAAGGCGTTTTGTGAAAAATCTGTACGTGATGGAGAAAAATGGATTCATGTAACACATGTAAAAATGTCACCATCGCAGGACTATGTAACTTGCTTTAAACCAATATCGATTGAGCGTCTCAGTTTATAACATTTCATTTTCTAAAACTGAACCAACAGTTTTAAGTTGGCTTTGGTTGTTACTGTTTACACTTCACTTGACTGTCATCTTTTTTTTTAAGTGATCAGCCCCCAGTGGGTAAAAAATAAGTTTCGAACATGCAGTCCTAAAATCTGGTTTTAATTCTTCACAGCAGATAGCAAATTGTGTAGCTTTGCCCTAAAAACACAGCAACTGTTTAAAAAGTATAAAATGTGATCCCAAAATGTTTCAACCAAATGTCAATATATATCCTAAGTTAGCAATTATGTTCAATACCTTATCTTAACGTACCGATAACATAATCCATATTTGAAATATAATGAACAAAAATATTAAAGTTCATACTATACATAGTTAGTAACAGTCGAATTGTCCGTAATAAATGCATTGGTATTTTCAACTTCAACCGTACTTTATTTGAACGGCCAGGCACAGTCATCTTTTGTTTAGAACAGTTATTAACCAGACACAGAGCAGCAAATCATCAGCATCGGATGCCTATCACTTAACCGAACGAAGGGCTTGACGGTCACGATTACAGCGCCCCACAGCTAAGAGTGCGAGCCTGTTCAGAGCCATATTGCGGCCCGAATTTTAGGCATTCCGATAAACAGCCCGAAAGGTTAACCATTAGGACACGCCATATCCAGAGTAATGTCCACAGAAAAGAACGACAATTAAATTATTGTGTATTACTTTTATTAGGAATATTCTATGGAGGGTAAACTACCTAACGTATTTTCTTTTCTTTTGAAGACCATTTTGGTCACTAAGCTGAGCACATAGTAAATCAATACTCTCCAACACACACAAGTTTGAATTTCGCGCAAAGCTACACGAGGACTGTCTGTGCTAGCCGTCCCTGATTAGCAGTGAAATACTAGAGGGAAGGCAGCTAGTCATCACTACCCACCGCTAACTATTGTACTACTCTTTTACCAACGAATAGTGGGATTTACCATCACATTATAACGCCCCCACGGCTCAAAGAGCGAGTATGTTTGGTGGGACGGGGATTCGAACCCGCAATTTGCAAATTGCAAGTCGAGCGCCCTAACCACCTAGCCATGCCAAGCCCATCACACGCGAAGTTTGTTCTTATGTTCTTTACTACACATATGTATTTAGGTAACGATTCAGGTTAACATTTTCATAGTGGTTTATATGTAGGAGACACTCATTTTTCTTATCATATTGTGTTTATTATCCATCGCAGACACCTTTAAATAGCATGCTATATTCTAAATATTTCTTACATGGCGTAGGACTAGAAGTGCATGACTTATCGATTGCATTAGTTTTTACTTGGAGGTAAAAATGGACATTTGCTAGATTCCAAGATATTTACCATCTTTGGCTATCTCCTTCTCGGAAACCTTTCGCAAACGGATTGCTAGCTATTTTAAGTTGAGTTATCTGAAAACGACAGAAAATATATTTATAAATAATATTGTATTATTAATCCTTACTCTAATTCTAATTGGTAAGTGATCTAAATAAAAATCTGTGATAATTACACTTTGCTTACTTAATCTAGTTCACACCATAACTATGCAACTGATGGTATAAATAGCGTCAAAACCATTACTTTGTCTTTCGTGATAATTACACTTTGCTTACTTAATCTAGTTCACACCATAACTATGCAACTGATGGTATAAATAGCGCCAAAACCATTACTTTGTCTTTCGTGAATGGCCTCGTCGCCAATCATATATAGCAGATAAACTTTACAGTCATAAGTTCATATAATAATACACAAACTTTCTCATACGTCGCTTTCCTTTTTTACTTAAGGTTTTGTATGAACTTATAACAAACCGAATTCTATCAAAGAGTAAATAATATTTCAACTAAAGCGTAGTTTCAGTTTACGGTATTCAGACATGATACGATAGTTTCCAAAATGTTGCAGAAACAACAATTAACATTAATTTTATAAGTTATATAAATCGAAACTGCATTTCTAAACTGATCCTAGTACATAATATTTTTTATCAAAGGTGACTAAATATCTTGAATATTAAGGCCCTATATATATATATATAAACACTTCTATATAAACTTTTAATTTTTCAGACATTTTATTAGCATCATCAAATAAAAGTATATATAAACTTTCTAATGTGAGCTCCATCCCCAAACATCACAGTTCATTTAAGAAGACACTTCCATTTACAGCACAAATGGTAAACCTTGTAACACTTAAGGTAACTCCTTTTTACAACGTAGTTTCGTTATTATCATCCTGGAATGTTAGCAGTTACGGGCATCTTCTGGTGACTAATGTAAAAAAATGTGTTAAAAATCAACGTTGTATGCATTTCATGATCATATCTTTAAGTATTATCATACATCTTAATAATTAGGCGTATTTTGAAGTGTTGATAATAAAAACGTCAACGAAACTTTCTGATCCACAACAAAACAAAATTTCTAAAATGGTAACTTTCAAACGGTTTGAAAATATAAATTATAATATACAAAGAATTCCTACTCACTCTATGATTTTGATAAGCCGTTACTGCTATAAATTTTGTCTCTGGAAAAACGAAGGTTTTGAAGTTTTGTGTTTGAAAGGGTTCTTCCTCTTTAAGATTACAGTAAAGAACATGAACTCTCGGCTGGTAGCGATGCATGGAATTGAGAATTATCTGGACACAGACAACATGGAAATGTTAAAAAACGGCTTGTCACGTGGTTATCTGGGAATATATGTATATAGAACAAAAGTAGTTTTATGTTAAAAGAATTTTTGCATAAACGAAGTCTAAAACTAGCTTTATCAGTCATAACTCAACATCTTGCTTACAAAAGACTTTGGAATTTGTATAAGATATCAAATTTCATAAGTAATTACTATTATACTACAAGCTTTCTGTCTGTTTAAAGGCTATACTAGTAGCTACTATTAAGATTTGTCGACTAATTTCCAACTAATGTCTATAACGTTATCTTCTCATTATAAGTAACCTATACATACTTTAAAATAAATAAATAAAAACTAACGTCAAATAATAGGTTGCTATATTATTTTTATCATCGTTTCCATTTTCGCCTTCTTTAGCCCCTTCCCCCGATGGCTCAGGGGTAAGTCTGAGGGCTTATAATGGTAAATATCGGGTTTCGATACCTGCAGTAAGCAGAGCACAGACAATTCACTGTGTATCTTTATGCTTAACATCAAACAAATAAATATTTAACCTCCAGTGGATCAGTGGTAAGCATGGTGGACTATATCCTAAAAATCAAGGTTCGATACCCAGGCGGGCACCGCGCATATAGCCTATTTTGTCATTTCTTGCTTAAAAATGACACATGGCCTTCTTTTGAATGTTTAGTCTACCACAACATTTTATTTGGCGCTGTGCTAAGTATCCTGAAGAAGATGAAAGCCGAAACGTTGATAAAAGTAATATAATATAGGAGTCAGTTATTTGTTTATTTATTTCAGATTACGTCTAACAAACTTCAGGTTGCTTTAGACAATTAAAAAAAAGATCTACATATAAACTACAGTTCACCAGGTTCACTAGTTACTTTAAATTTAGTATTTTGATTTTGAAGATAAACAGTATAAAAAATAGATTGGGTTGCCTTGTATCAAAGCTGTTCATTATTTCGAAAAAAATACATGCTGAAACACATACACGCGAAAATATGTATGCCCAAGACCAAATTACTGATGGCCAAAGTTGCATTTGAACCAAACTACTGATGAAAATATATGTTCTATCATTTCATCAATCAATTTCTACACCATAACGACAGCAGTTATCAATTTTTATTACTCCTGTATAAGGAACCACCTTAAAACTTTCGAACTGCCCATCAGTCCAATAGAAGGGACTTTTAAGTATTTCAACTAGTGGGTGTTAAATTTTGGTTAGTAGGTAGTAATAGATAAGTTTTATTAAACTTGCAGCATGTTTACAAAAATAGCCGCATATCATACACTCTAACTACTCCTGTCGTCAGTATTATTAATCACCTAATCAACAGCATTACTTACGAGTTGCATCGGTAAAGAGGACAGATTTCGTGAGCACAATGGCTTTATTGTTGGTTTCTTTTTTGTTTCTTTCTTTATTTTGTTTTGTTTTCCAGGAAAACGGATTAATGGACTTCCTTTTTTTATGCGTTATGAAATTAACATTTGAAATAGATAATATGTAAATCACAACTGTGTAATATATATATGGTACGTGTTTAAATTTAATAAAGAATCTAAAGTGAATTTGAATTTGTATTAGTAGTCAGGGAGCAGTTAGTACTTTACAGACAACAAAACCAAAACCACAAAGTCGATGGTTTGGTTTGTTATTAAACACAAAACTACACAATGGGCTCTCTGAGCTGTATCCACCACGAGTATCGCAACCCCGTTTACAATGTTATAAGCCTTCGGACGCATTGGAGGCAAACCAAAACGACATACAATAAAAATAAAGCATAAGACCAATATGAAATAAGGTAAACACTGTCTCAGAAAGAGAGTTATCTACAGAATTAGGACAAACCCGCGGAAGGTATACACTGTTTATTAGATTTTACCTATACCTCTAAGCCTCGCATGTAAAAAATATATAAACATTACGTGTAGTCAAGCCCACAATCTCACATCTGCAATCAGTTGTGAGAAGTCAAATACTTTTAATGAAACAGGGTAGAATTAAAATAAGTAAAACACATTAATACAACTTATTGAACAGCACAAGAAACCTTGAGACGCTTTGATCAAAGCGTAACATTATAAAAATGATACACACATATATATTTTCAAGATTTTAATTAATTCTTTTCATGCATATTTACTAGAAATGATCCAGAACTTTCGTCTAAAATTTACTTACGTGGCCATTGTTATCCATTTGATTATTTGTCAATTTCAATCGATCAAAAGAAACTACTTGTTTCATCCATTGGCTACCTTTTGCAGGAGAGTCCTGATGAACGTGAATTCGTGGTGGCATAACCGGGTCTGATTTACCTGATACAATCCAGGTTGAGCTGGAAGGACAAAAACAAAGTTCAACAATAAACTGAATGAATACACTCTATATAAAAAATACACCCACACACAATATCAAAGTTGAGTAATTATATGCATAGTCCATTAATCTGATGCGTATATATATTGTTTACACGACAAAATTATTCAACTGTTTGCCTCAGTTCAATGCAATAATTTCATATATGATAAGGAGTGTAAGTGTATGATTATATGAACGACTGAAATTGCAACGCTAACCAACAACAGATTAGTACAAAAACAACTAAGTGAATAACCCTTTCTTTGCTTATAAATGCATTTAAGTGTGCAATAAATCATACCTCTGAAAGGAATATCTATACCGCTTATCATCAACTGGTACGAAATCCGTCATCATCATATACTCAGCCAGGTTATCCATACCGAACACTCGCACTTGAAAGGACGGGAACATTCGCCTGAAACGGTGGCCAAAGGTCGCTTAGTAATAGAGAATTTTTTCGGACCGCTATACAAAATACTATAGGTAACGATACAAAGTTAACAAAGTCAAATACAGTGGGAAGTATTAGACTAAGTGATAACAGGAAATATAAAACAAAGAAATATATAATATATAAAATAACAAAGAATAGTTAATCTCAGCAAAGATAAATAATATATATATATATACAAATTTCCTCTCTGGATATATATATATAATATGTAAGAATTTTGGCAAATATTGTGACTTTTCTTTCGTATATGTCTTAACTTCGAATAATCTTCACATTAGTCATGAAGTAGTTAATTAGTTTGGTTTGTTTTCAGCACAAAGCCACACTAGACTATTTGCGATGTCCACCGTGGGGACTCAAACTCCGGATTTTTGCACTGTAAATCCGTAGACTATTCACTGACCTACCGAAGAACGGTTAATTGGTAATAAGTAAAATGAAAGTACAGATAATTATCATGTTGGCAAAGTGTTTGACGAAATCCATTAAAATGTTTTGAAGTTTGTTGTAAGCCGGGCGTAGTCTGTAGTTTAGTGTGACCGAACTGTTAATTCAAGGAATTATGGTTTGCGTCCCGTTGCTGCACAATCACGATCCTTTCCTTTGGGTTGTTTGTGGGTGTGCTGTAAGATTATCGGTCAAATCCCACTATTCTGTCAGATAAGAGAAGCCCCAAGAGTTGTAGATGAGTGTTATTGAATAACTGACTTCCCTTTAGCCTATCAATTCAAAATTATGGACGGTTTTGCACAGATAATTATTTGTGCAGCTTTGCGCAAATTCTAAAACAAAAACAACAACAGAAGACAATTTTTTCGTTGAAATTGATTGTTAGGTTGTAGTTTCTTCATCATTAACCTTATAACAAAAATAGTAATTATGTAGAACACTCTTAGAATATTGGTGAGTTTACCCATGTATGAATTAATTATTTGTTTCTCCCATATAGTAGGCTGGTTGTTAAACGACTTTTCTGGTTAGTTGGTTGCCAGACTAATTTATCTACCCAAGGAGAACCCGTGTTATCGAAAATATTGTAAAAACAAAATACGTATAACGATAAAAATATTATACGTTACAAAACCCAATAGTAGCTATGGTTATCGATTTTATGATATACCTATTTTTACATAGAAAATGTATAAAGAATAAAGCGATCAGAACCAACTACATAAAGCTAACTTACCCTTAAAAATCGAAAGCATAAAATAGTAACCTAAAACTGATACAAAGCTGATCAGACTACCAACCAGAATAAGAGATTCAACCCTTGCTATTTACTATTAAATAATGCAGAACAGGCTCAATACAAAGCTGATCAGTCTACCAACCAGAATAAGAGATTCAACCCTTGCTATTTACTATTAACTAATGCAGAACAGGCTCAATACAAAGCTGATCAGTCTACCAACCAGAATAAGAGATTCAACCCTTGCTATTTACTATTAACTAATGCAGAACAGGCTCAATACAAAGCTGATCAGTCTACCAACCAGAATAAGAGATTCAACCCTTGCTATTCAGGAATGCGGAATAGACTGAAAGACTCAATTATGTTGTTTTAAATAACACAAATTCAACTTCCTCTAACATTCAAGCAATATACTATGAAATATAAGCATTGGAAACTATTTTCACCAGAGGGAAAAAAAGATCCTACAAGTAAACTTCCAGTTATAACTTTGATTAGTAACATGATATGTAACTAAACTTCTTGAGCTTTTATGGACGTATCTATATAAATATAATAGTACTGTCTGTTGTATGTTGTATGTCCATGTAACTACTTCGCAGGATGTTGATGGATCTTCACCATCATTGGTGTGGAGGTTCATTAGGTCCATGCGGGGGTACATATAAATTTTCAGTTTTGCATTTTGCGTTTTGCGGTTTTTATGAGCGTTTTTGCATTTTTTACTACTACTTCACCCCCTGTCGACAGATCTTCACCAGTTTTGGCATGAAGGTTTGTTGGGTTCATGCGGAGATACATGCAAATCTCAGGTTTCATATTTTGTGTTTTGCAA
>NW_013667851.1:139245-157340 GCF_000517525.1 Limulus polyphemus | reverse complement strand
AGATGTTTACCGCAGGTGTCACTTGGTCAGACGTGCCCTAAATATCAACAGTCAAACATTAGAAACTTGAAGGTGTTTACCGCAGGTGTCACTTTGTCAGACGTGCCCTAAATATCAATAGGCAAACATTAGAAACTTGAAGGTGTTTACCGCAGGTGTCACTTGGTCAGACGTGCCCTAAATATCAACAGTCAAACATTAGAAACTTGAAGGTGTTTACCGCAGGTGTCACTTTGTCAGACGTGCCCTAAATATCAATAGGCAAACATTAGAAACTTGAAGATGTTTACCGCAGGTGTCACTTGGTCAGACGTGCCCTAAATATCAATAGGCAAACATTAGAAACTTGAAGGTGTTTACCGCAGGTGTCACTTGGTCAGAAAAATGAGACAATGAAGTTTAAAGTTTTGAACGATGTTTTCTTACAATGTACCTGTCACTGTGATAATATCTTAAATGAGCGTGCTCCGCACCAATGTCAAAGGTTATCCGATCTGAAATTAACCAGCTCCCCGAAGATGTGGGAGCTATAGAGAATACCCAGCTACATCATAGATACCTACATGAATTCAGTCAAATACCAACAACTTACAACACACTCAACATACAGCTGGTTTCCATTTCAGCCTTCTCCACCCCCATTCCATTTGTCAGGCATTATCGCCTCTACTTGACACTTGACAAATATACTGCAAACATAACTTGGTAAAAGTACTGTACCTAATAACTTATATGCAGACGGCCGTTTCGGACATGTGTATATACAGGTGCTAGTTAACCATAAAGCTAAGCTTAAAATGATTCATATAGCTTCATGCTCATTCTTTGTTTCTTTTTCAAACCACGACTAATAACTATTGCAATGACTGTGATACATCAAGGTGTTTCTAGCCTTCAGTATATTTCAGGAACTCCTTCCCTAGATTAATTTTATACCCTCTTTCTCTCCAGAAAACATCACCACTACTAAGTCAATTATCCTACATTCTGAAACAGAAGTCAGTGTAAGAAATTTATACTTTGTGAAAGAAAAAGCTGGACAGGTTTCTCGATTTTCAAAATTACGATAATTCCTCCTTCATAATGGTGTACAAAAGTAAGATTATAATTAGTTTGAATTAGTTTGATCTGTTATTGAAACTAAAGCTACTACTGTTTCCCAGATAAATATTGTGCTCATTCTTACATGTATTTTTCAAGTTCCCTTAAGGCATTATTTGCAAGTGTTACTAAATCTACAAAGGCAAAATCCTTGAACGTGCTATATGTACGTTACAAAAATAACGCTGTTTAAGGTATTTTGTGTATCATAACAAGACTGTAGTTTCTAGAGGTATTTTGTGAATAGTAACAATTCTGTAGTTTCTAGAGGTATTTTGTGTATCGTAACAAGACTGTAGTTTCTAGAAGTATTTCGGGTATCGTAACAAGACTGTAGTTTCTAGAAGTATTTCGGGTATGGTAACAAGACTGTAGTTTCTAGAAGTATTTTGTGTATCGTAACAAGACTGTAGTTTCTAGAGGTATTTTGTGAATAGTAACAAGACTGTAGTTTCTAGAGGTATTTTGTGTATCGTAACAAGACTGTAGTTTCTAAAGATATTTTGTGTATCGTAACAAGACTGTAGTTTCTAAAGGTATTTTATGTATCGTAACAAGACTGTAGTTTCTAGAGGTTTTCTGTATATCGTAACAAGACTGTAGTTTCTACAGATATTTTGTGAATAGTAACAATACTGTAATTTCTAGAGGTATTTTGTGTATCGTAACAAGACTGTAGTTTCTAGAAGTATTTCGGGTATCGTAACAAGACTGTAGTTTTTAGAAGTATTTTGTGTATCGTAACAAGACTGTAGTTTCTAGAGGTATTTTGTGAATAGTAACAATACTGTAGTTTCTAGAGGTATTTTGTGAATAGTAACAATACTGTAGTTTCTAGAGGTATTTTGTGAATAGTAACAATACTGTATTTTCTAGAGGTATTTTGTGTATCGTAACAAAACTAGTTTCTAGAAGTATTTTGTGTATATAAAGAAGCTGTAGGTTTTAAAGGTATTTTATGTACGTCACAGGACTGGATTTTCTAGAAGTATTTCATGTATTAACACGGCTTAAGTTTTTAGAGGTTTTTTTGTACATCGTAATAAGACTAGAGTTTCTAGAAGTACTTGTGTATCGTAACATGATTATCTTTCAAAAGGTTTTGCTTCATGTTACAAGACTGAAATTTCTAAAGGTATTATGTGCATGTTACAATACGAAAAAAATGTTACAAATATATAAAGATCCAAATTGAATTACACGTTATAAAATATACATTTCACGAAAGAAACACATGTAGTTACAATACCCTGGTATTCTGAATATAATACATGGATAATTTACAAACTTTGACTTCCAGAAGGTATATATATTATCTGTGTATATGTTGCAAGACTGAAGTACATATATATGGAATGTATGTACGTTACAAAAGTGAAGTCTGAAGGTATCATGTTTACGTTACAAAAGTGAAGTTCCTGAAATTATTATAAGTGCACTTTACAAAAGTGAAATTCTCAAAGGTATTATGAATATGTTTCCGAATATGTTATGTGTGTGTTACGTTGCAAACGTGAAGTTCTTGAAAGTAACATGTGTATGTTTAAAAGACTTAGGCTACCTCGGTGCTTTAAGTCATAAACTTAAAAGATCTAAGTTATAATATGGAAGCTCTGAAAGTATTATGTGTGTAAATCAAGAGACAGAAGTTTCCTGGAGATATCACTTGGGTCCTTTTGAAGTCTGAGATATGTACATGTTTAAAAGATTCAAGAATACCTAGGATTATTAAGTATTTGTGTTACAAAATTGTAGTTTCCTGGTGATATTATATGGATACCTTACAAAAGTGAAGTTCGAGAGGGCGCTATCTACATATGTAAGGCTGAGCTTTCTTGGATGTATTATGATAGTACGTTACAAACAATGAAGTTTCTTGCAGTTCTATAGTTAAAAGTACTAGAGTGTTTGATAACTCCGACAAACTTACATGTGTAAGTGAGAGCTACTTAAATCAGTGTTTCAGCAGGGATCCACATGGGATTATTATAAACATACATTTCTTGAAACTCCCAAACCCAGCAATGAACAATACTGTATGCTAAACGGTTGACGAAATATTGTAGTAAAGTTTTTGTTTTTTTTTAATCTTCATACGTATAATATACATTGCCGCCACCAAGCGACGATTCTAAAGTTCTTTCCACATGCCAACAATTCATAGAAACGTGTTTCAGTTTTCCTTCACAATATTTTAGTTGAATGTCTACAGCTAAACTTCTGGTAACTATTAACCTGGACATACTTTCACAATCATTTCTTGTACCTATCTACATTATTTCACTTATATAATACTTTGATGTTTGAGATGTTAGATTTTGTAATGTCCTGTTTAAAAACAGATGAAATACCAAAATGACAAACTTAATCAAAATAGAGTAACATTGGAAAATTTCTAAAAAATCTTAACATCATACATCAATATGTGGGTCTTCCACACAAACATTACTGATTGGAGATAAGTTAAATATCACATGTTATTTCTGCCTTCACATCTTATCAGTGGATATGGTTAGTTAATGAGTGTGAGCCATCTCAACATCCCACCCATATCTAATGTAGATGAATGATAGAAAAAAAACTGGAGGTCTTGTTACCTGTAGGATTTTAGTTTTTTATGGTACATCTTTCGAATAATGTTAAGTAATAACCGTTTGTCACCAGCAGATAAATATCCATGTTGTATCTAGAGCACCACATTCCCTATCATGACTTTTTTTCTACCGGCAAGGTTAAAATATCTTCCATCTGTAGCTGTCCAGTCAAACATAATTTTTTGTCATTGACAGAGGCATCAGTCTCTTAAAGTGTAAGTGAAGAAGAAACAAGTCGACGGCAGTAGTCATTAACCATAATGTCTGTTGGTGTTGGTTCGACAGGTGGGATGGTGCTGTTTCTTTTCAACAGGCCTTATCTTTTTGTTGCTGACAGACAAAGCTACTTTTACAAGAACAGTTAATCGTCTCCCTATCTTGCCGGGCTTTTACTACCTAAGCCCCCCTATACTTTAGGGATCAGAGAATTAACTGTTGTACGTACACATAGGAGTGTACACACATAGAATAAAACTTAACAAAGCACTTGATGGATAATGGCTAGAATAATGCTTAACAAGACACTTTATGAATAATGGCTTAAATTTCAATGTAATCACATAAGACAGTTCAGTAATGATTTATCATTTAACTGCAAAATACACTAATTGTCTAATGTCTATACCGTTTGCTTTATTCAAATTATTTTTTTATTCTATCTTGTTCTGGCATGGCCTGATGGTTATGGCACTCGACTCGCAATTCGTGGGTTCGAATCCCCGTCGCCGAACACGCTCTTATTTTCAGCTGTGAGGGCGTTATAATGTTACGGTTGGTAAAACAGTAATCCAAGATTTGGAGGTGGGTGGTGTTGACTAGCTGCCTTCCCTGTAGTCAGTCGAACACGGGTTACTTTCGAATAAGATGTGCAGGTTGACTTTATCAATTTTGGTTATATTCAGAAGGTAATGAATGAAGGTATTAATTTCAAATTTTGTTAATATGAGAAGGTTATAAGTATTTCCAAGTGTAGAACTCATTGTTAGTCCTAATCACAAGCAAGACAAGTAGCTGCATGAGGTCTTGCGTTTTTCCAAATACATAAATAGTTGATGACTATTTTACATTTCATTGTTTAATGCCGTCAAAGAACATTTATAGTTAACTTACTTTGAGCTTTAGTTATAAAACAGTTATTGAGAAGACATGGACCCCTCAGTCACCTCGCTAGTCTTCTGGTTATTAGGGGATGTGTGATCTCATTATCTTGCTACTTGAGACCTCAACTTTACTAATTTTATGAAATCAAAGAAAAATATGTAATAATATATCAACCATACTATATCTGTCATATCCAGTGCTGACGAGACATTTCGCTCAATCTTCAGATTGCCTAGAATACGACAGTTTGTTTTGTCGGATTTCGAGAGCTATTTGAGCTAGCCGTTTATAATTTAAAAGTGGTAGATTGGAGGGAAGGCAACTAGTCGACACCACTCACTGCCAATTCTTTGGCTACTCTTTTAACAATGAAAAGTGGGATTAACCATAACATTATAATGCCCCAAGACTGAAAGAGAGAGAATGTTAGGTAACAGGATTTGGTCTTGCGACCCACAGATTGCAAGTTGAATGCCCTAATCACCAGGCCATGCTAGGCTAGGATATTACAGACATATCAGTAGCCTAGGCTCTGTTTAAGGCTAGCAGTGGTAGCACTTAAAGTTGAGCAATTTTGTGCTTTCTGCAGCATAACCCACATGATCAACTCATAATGCCTTGTATTCATATGGTAATCTAACAGTATTACTAGCTTGACATCAGACTCTCAATCAATGACATATTATATAATAATCAGTAAACATTACCTCACTCTCAACAACACTGCCAGCTCTATCATATTAAAACATTTTCATGTATATTTGTAAATATTGTATTGTATTTGCTGTACCTTTAACCATTAAAACAAGATTTAATCTTCATATTTTCCAATTGAAATGACAAACTACACATTGAAAATGTATTGTGTATAATCGAAAACGATCAGAAATAGAATGCTCTTTGTTTTCATTATCTTATTTATCTTCTTGAATAATGTACTCTTTGTTTGTTTCTGTTTTTTGCTTTATTTTTAATGTTAAATGAATTGAAACGTGAACTTAGCTTGGTTTTGCTAGAAACAACACGTGTGATTATTGACCATCAGAAGCAATTCACATGCGTATCACTGGATAGTAATAAATAGGTCCGTGGAAAATTACCTACGTTGTATTCGTTTATATATACAATTTATATATTAGTAAACAGCCTCACAGTGGGAAGATTTCCTCTAGTAGAGGTTTATACAGTTTAACATAGCCAACTAACTGTTTTCAGAGTGGGTGTTCTCTTGCAATCCAGGAAGTCGGGGCCCATTTTGGGAACTTAATCCAAACAAAATGTGTAGTCACTCCAAATGTTCCACAGGTTCTAAACAGTCTCTAGTATCAAGTTTTGCTTTATGACTTATCATGTATACAAGTTATGTGCAAACCAATATACGTAACAGCTGTATAGCAAGTGGTAACACGATTATTTTCCAGAAGCGCACTCGATGGTTAAGCTAAGAATATAAATTGCGTATTGTTTAGCATTTCGTGTCACTAACAATGCTCAATGCACTGAAACATACATACAATTTACATAAAGTTTGATGGATTGAATCAAAAAATTTAGGCTTATTTTTTCAATCAGACAAGAAAGAGTTTTGTTGGTAGAAAATGTTTCAAAATAATAAATTACATAATGTAGGTTTATATTAGAATAGTATCCTTATTGAAAAATACCTCAGAATTTTAATATTTAGCTTTACAGCTAAAACAATATTCAAATTTAGCTCCTCTTTTTTTACTTGAAACTGCAGACTGGGTGGTGTATGTGGATGTGTACTTTTATGTTAAATAAGTTTCTATACGTATAAAGCAATGATGCATTCTAGAGTAGCTTGGAAAATGTGGTACAGAAGTCTTTAATTTGAAGTAATATTAATTTCGGATAAAAATTAAAGCTATTTAAGACATTTCTGAGGAGCAAGTTTGTATATTTGGTTTTAGAAGTTAGCGCACAGCAACTCAAGAGCAATCTCTAACTTTGAACTGATAGGATTAGCGGGAAATCAGCTAGTCCACAGTACCCATTGTCTACTTTAGTGCTACTCGTTTTTGATTGAATAGTTGGATGTAAGTGCTACACTTATAGTACGCTTCTTGTCCCAAGTTTTTCCGGCATTGGTTTCCAAACCGTGAATCCTCGGATTCCCAATCGTAACACGCAAACAGTAAGGCCACACCTAGCTTGTTGAGGATAAAAACGTCTCACACAAAATGGTCTAATACAGGACTAATATCTTAATCTGATTTACATGCTCTATTCTACAATAAATTAAGGTTTTTATGTGAGCTACTGTTTCTAGAAAACTACAACTGGATGACTAAACATCAAGTCACAATACTATTGTTGTCTCTCCCAATGGCAATCCTAATCTGACTATATTGTCCAAACTAATTAAAAGATAATTACATTTTGTAATAATATATGCATTATAAAGCAAAATCATTGTTATAAATAATATCAATCGCATTTCAGTTCATTGTTATGCAAATAATAAAGCTGAAATCTGCGATCTGAAATGTAAATGATTTGATTACTCATTCAGCTATAATATATCACACAGTTATAAATTATGATCATGAGCAATGGCCAGCCCTCAAAGAAGACATTTGGATCTTTCATTCAAGTGAAGAACCATACATATGGAGAGTCATCGGAATAATGCACACCGGTCAATCACAGCAAGCAGTTAAAATGTTGTTAGGAGAATTAGGAACCGTTTCTAAAAATATTAGCAGATCACTATCTTCCAATTCTAAATCACCACAATCTCAAAATGTCGTTAAAGACCATTTAAATGTCTGCCAAAACATACTATTTTAATCCGTGATAGTTCTTCTTGTTGCCAGGTTACACAATGGGCTATCGACACTCGGATTTTAGAGCTGTAAGTTCATGCCCACCAAAAGACTCCTTGACAGAGATTTATTGTACTTTCACGAGTATTGGGTTAAATTGTATATCGCAAGCTTTCTGCGACACATCCGCTAAAGTAGATTGAAAGGACTTTGTGATTTAAAAACTAGAATACTGAAGAAATGCTTTTGGGTTTAATTGTATATCACAAGCTTTCTGCGACACATCCGCTAAAGTAGATTGAAAGGGCTTTGTGATTTAAAAACTAGAATACTGAAGAAATGCTTTTGGGTTTAATCGTATATCACAAGCTTTCTGCGACACATCCGCTAAAGTAGATTGAAAGGGCTTTATTATTTAGAAGTAAGAATATTGAAGAAATGCTTACTGGATAAATGAATTACAAATACTAACTTACATCCACTTAAACCTTCCTTATTCCAAACCTTTAGGGCCAAGTGTGGCCCAATGGTTAACATGCTGGACTGTGTATCTGAATATCCAAGGTCCGTGATCCAAAAAACGAAAAAAGAAGTTGCGCTTCCCAACTTTGGGGCCGCGGATGCGTTATAAAAGTAATGTTCAAATCCCACTATTCAGTCTTATATACTCATTGATAAAGAAGAATCTATATAAATGTAATAGTACTGTCTGTTGTATGTCCATATAACTACTTTGTAGAGTGTGGATGTATCTTCACCAAATTTGCACATACAACTTTTCAGTTTTGCGGTTTTATGGGCGTTTTCCGTTTTTTGCAATTACAATTACACTTTTACCACTACTTCGCCTCCTGTATACTGATCTTCACCAAATGTGGTATGAATGTTTGTTTGGTCCTTGGGGAGATACATAGAAACTTGCGGTTTCACATTTTGTGTTTTGCAGTTTTTGTGAGCGTTTTTGCGTTTTTTTTACAATTACATATGGGGGAAACAACTTTTCATGGCCTAAGATAACCTTTCATTAATGACAAATTTACATAACTTCCGTCCAGCTAGTATATTAACCAAAATACATCTACATTACCCAGTGCCGAAGATACCTTTCACACAGGATACAACAGACACGCTGTTTATATTATCAATCACTTGAACAACTGTTTCGATGTCAACTACATTAAATGCGAGAACAACAATTTTATTTAACTCATATATCACCTTCGAAACACGTTTTTCGACTTACAAACTTGTTTTACAATTTAACTCAAAAATTAATTGTTTCATGAAAGGATATAAATGATGTAAACTTTAGTAAATTAAGAATATTAACAACTGCGTCATATCATTTTCCATATATGTAATCCGTTTTACGAATTTCACATAAAACTTTTCAGGTTTCAAGTTTTAATCAACTTCTTACATATATTTCATGATTTTGGAATGCTATTCTCTTTGTAGTTTTTAGCCGCAGATCTATATTCTATTTTATACCTTTTTAACCAAGCGACGCTTTCTGTAGATGGTATCTAACTTTGATCATTGTCTTTCTAACATAAACTATTGAAAATAATTATAGAAATGATAAAGAAAGAGGGTTTAAAAGGCAAACACTTGGATACTGCACTCCTTTATCATGTGAAAATTAATAAATTCGTGCATAATTTATCATGGGAGTAGTTGTTACCCCACCAATCAGAAAGCGTCACACCAGTATAACGCCTATAAAAGCATAGGCAGCCGTACCTACGCCCAGTGGTAGTACCATATATTAAAACGATTTTGAATATGCAGAAACTCAGATGACAACCACAGCTGGGGGCGACGTGTATCAAAAATATTTTTTGACATTGTTTTGTGTTTCTTCGGTAGTGTAATGCCACCTTGATAACTTTTGGAAATGGGATGCAACAGCCCTTTCCAATGCAAAATATTCGTACAGTCAGGTCATAGAGGATGTCTCCTTTGTACTTAATCACGTCGAAAAAAAAAGAATATGGATCAACTTGAGACATCAAGGCCTTCCAGAATGAGGGATGCAACAAGTCGCATCTAGCCGTGATAAGCAAATGTGGCATATTGTAGTAGGTAACTATCCACAAATAAAATTATCAGTGGCAAAAGTTATTCACATGCTCCAGGTAACAGTACAAAGCATAATGAAGAAGTTTCTCCATCTGATAAAGCAAAACGAGTTACGTCATATCCAGGAAACATAAACCAATTTAGAAAATTGTATAAATGCTACCTGGCCAGTAAAAATGGCAGTATTTGATTACAATTGACGAAGCATATGTGTACCTTCATAAATGTTGTCTTAACCAGTAAAAATGGCAGTATTTGATGGCCGTTGACGAAGCATATGTGTACCTTCATAACTGTCACAAGTCTCGTGAATTTTCTACTAGACAATGAATGAAAAAAATTCCAAAAGTGGTGCATGGCACGTTATAAAAGTTTTTCAACGGATTTTATGATCATTAGTGGATAGTGCGTCAGGAATAAGATCAGGTGAGTGAATACAAAGGCCAATGTTATGACCTTTCAATCCCCAGAAATACTTGTTTTACATGGAAATGTGGCCGACAAGATAAGGTTTCTGGTCATTCTACCCATTCAACCATCGTACATTTCAACTAGGTGGAGAATGAAATGTATACAAAGGCCAATGTTATGACCTTTCAATCCCCAGAAATACTTGTTTTACATGGAAATGTGGCCGACAAGCTATGGGCCTACCAAGATAAGGTTTCTGGTCATTCTACCCATTCAACCATCGTACATTTCAACTAGGTGGAGAATGAAATGTGTATTCATGCTATTATTTATGAAAACATACCGGTGATGTTGCTGGATATAAAGTCTGCAAGTTTCTTGTGATTAGACCGTTGAAATTCGCACTGGAAAACTTATCTTCCTACACTAGATTATGGAAAGCAGAAAAGAGGGAATTTCGTGCTTTGGGCATAATAGCCTTGATATCACTCGACTCAGTATTACTATGAGAAACTAATACTACATTTTTTATAATTTTACAGTTACTTTTATTTGCTTGTATTTAACAACACTAAGATAGCTTTTCTCTTTACATTGTAGCTAGCTTTTTGTGTACATTATTGCACTGGTATTCTACCATCCAGCTGCTGAGTTGATGGTCATACAACCTAAATCAGAGCAATAAATAGGTTAATATAGTCCCAAAAGTAACTATTTTTTCCAGCTATTTCTCCACTAGTTACTGGACCATCTAAGGATGAACTACTAAACTTATCATCAGGAGAAGACCTCTCTGACAAAGTTACCATTCCAGAGATTGACGCTCAACTTCTAGGAACAATGGAACAGCGAATTACAACCACGTCAACACCAACCACCCTCATAGACTCAAATAAAGAGATCGAGTTTTTCATAGTGTTCTACTAAGAAATGAGTAACCGTTTTCCATCAAACAAATAAATGTAGTCACATCTCTGGGTTTACCATGTCTGCAAGAAAGTTCAAATGTGTTTCCTATTTGCCTAAGTGTAACCGAGAAGAAACCCATAATCTCAATGCATATCCAAGATAGCTATGATCAGACTCTAAGTACAAGACATAAATGGAAAGATTAATATACACTCCTATCCAATTGAAAGCCAACTCAAAAACAACTATCACAATAATAAGGAAGGTGAATAGTCAGTTCTATTAGAAACCATAGACATCAACCCTCAGAAACTGGAAACTACTAATCACAATACTTAGAATCATCCCGCAAGTCATCCTGTGAATTTAAGCAGAAGATTGTATGGAAGTACACATTTTCAGTGCCCATGCAGAAACTCTTGATAAACTATGCCAATGTGAAGCAACCCAGTTGGAGCTGAAGAAGTAGAGAAATCTAACTAAAGCTATTTCCAGCACAGGAAGGATTTCCAGCTTTCATAGAGAATGAAGTGAGAACCGAACGGTGGATGATAAGTGTTTGGCTTGTTATTGTTATACATTTTCAGATGGACCTAAAGGGGTTGTTTGTTTGAGCTGTAATTTGTGCATTACCAAAACAGGAGAAAAGTGTTTGAAGAACCTAATATATTGTTTTGCTGTTAAATCGAAATAAAAGCTGTGCTTGGGAAATAAATATGTCATAGTGAGTTAGTAAATCAAGCCATATACCAAATGGGTGAGAGAAAAACATGAGATTGACAAAGTTGTTCATACTCATCATTTACATATTATTTTTTCAGTCTTGAAATATTCGTTTACTTTAAGCGCAAAACTGCACAATATGCTATCTGTGATGTATTCACAACGGGGACTCAAACCGAATTGTGGCTTTGTAAGCCAACGGGTATATATTTATAAAAAAAGAAAAACAGAGAGGAGGTTAATAGTTATTTTTAAAAGCAATATATGTGTATAACGCAACATAAAATAATAAAAATATGTAAATACTGGTGAGTATCAATAAAAAAGGGGATAAGAGAGCAAGTATTTAAGTAAAAGTTTATATATCGTTTAAAGTGTGTAAAATGTAAACTATTGAAAAAATGAGCAAATGTGAAAACTAAAATATTAAATAATATCCATGTTCAATGTAATTTTTTGTCTAATATAACGTGTAGAGTTATAAAACGTATAAGTTGGTAAAACAATAGCTTGATTATTATTAACTTGGTTCAGTAATGTTATAGAAACAAATTTGTGATTGCTCAATGATATATTTTATTCGTTTCCTTTTCTGGATGCATGTATATATTTCTTTCTGTGTATATATATATATATATATATTTATTGCCCACTGTAATGCTGACTTGAACCCAAATCTAAATTATTTGTCTCCATTGGATTTTATATTCTTATAATTATTATTATTATTCGACCAACCTTAGACTAAGTTACTATTTAAGACATTTCTTTTATTTTCATAAATTTACTTTAATGAATTCTTATATTTTGTTATTATGAAATTAATATATCATAGAGTGGTGATATAGGGTATGATGCCTGCTACTTCATTTACTATATAGTATTTAGTTTTATATTTCCTTTTGTAATGCCTTTGTTTTATGTTCCTTTTATTTCGATTTGGTTGATGCTGCATTGTCCTCCGGTGGCTCAGCGGTAAGGCCGAAGCCTTATAACGCTAAAAACCGGGTTTCGATACCGGTGGTGGGCACAGCACAGATAACTCATTATGTAGGATTGTGCTTAAAAATGAACAAACAAACGAACAATGATGCTGCTAGATTAGTGTAGGATATGAGTTTATAATAGTCTATTTTATTAGCTCTCATTGTGTTAAGATAGAATTAAGTTAGTTGTTGGATTAGAATGTTTTGCATTCAGAGTAGCTTGTGTTGCTACAGTGAGTCTGCATTACTAATGTCTAATGTAAAGACTAACGTGGCTGACTATTTAGCTCTTTTGTGGACAAATTAAGAATAAGATAGTTAAGTTAGTTTGCTTCAGGTTAAACTAGAGAGCACCTGTGCTTAGTTCTTTACTCCTGGGAATTGAGTGTTAACTATAATTAATTCAATATCGATACTATGATCATATTTATATCATTTTAAGTCAGTTATATACGTCTTTTATTATTATGATCATAAGTGATATGAGATTATGTGGCTTTGATTATGGTATTTAATGCCATAACTTTGAACTGAACTGGTTGATTTTTCATTTTATTTTAACTAACAGTTATGATTTGTTTGTTTTCATTGTTATTCTCTTGATTTAATGATGTTTATATAGTATGCCTTTCGTGAGGTTATTTAGTGCATTGTCTATGTGGAGCGTTATGGAATCGCCTTTAAGTGTTTTTGTATCGTGAATTGTAAGTTGTACATGCTTTGTCTAAAATTGACGTTAATATTCTGGATAACAGGTTCTAATTTGAAATTATAATTTGACTTGAAGTCAGACTGAGGACCATCTTAAGATGAAGTACGCGGATATAGATGCATTCCCACTTGTACAACTTTAAAAATCATGTTTTACATCATATACATATATTCAAAACTTTTCTTATGTCCTAATTCCAAGTTTATATCTGAATCTGATTTGTTAAGATATTTTAGATATAGTGTGATTTAAATTTTCCCTGTCAGTCGCTTGAATAAATCAATGGTCGATAACATCTAAAAGTATTTTACTTGCTAGTCAGTAAACGATTTTACTCGATGAAAATCAATATTTGGTAAAGAAAAGATAAGTAATATTATACTGTAACAAAAAATACCCTACTGAAGAGAGTACTTTAAACTTTTTATCGAGAGCCTTACTTAGCATTCATGCCTATTTCAGCTATTTATCATATAGCCCCCAGTTGCACAGCGGAATGCTTGCGGACTTACAACGCTAGAATCCGGGTTTCGATACCCGTGGTGGGCAGAGCACAGATAGCCCATTGTGTAGCTTTGTGCTTAATTACAAGCAAACAAACTGTTATGAGAAATAAGCGCACAAGTAACCTCTTTTTTCATAATGAGGCAAATTAATACAAGTAAGCTTAAAAATAACTTTGTACGTTTGGTCAAGTCCAATTTTGACAGCTGCACAGTTGCTGACTGATCCAGTAAACATAAAACATGTTTTCTAAACTAATACTTCTATTTAAAAAGCACTTTAATACAGAAAAAATTGCGCAACTAATTTTTGGCAATGTATTATACAGTGAGCGATATGTAGTTAACGTTATTAATAAAACTGGAGATATTTATGGAAATGAATAATGAAGCTACAGTCATTCCAAGCATTCCGAACGTTTCGGACTTTTCTCTCTCGATAAATAAACAGATTATATTCAACCATTATTATAGCCCATAATTCCGTTTTCTTTAAATTGACTTTAAAAATGGGCGATACATGTTGTGAAATTATATTGAAAAAAATAAAACTATTTTTTATAGTTTAATACTAAAACAATTTTATTTATTAGCCTTAACCCTTCGGATTTTATACCTTAGCATGTTAAATTCAGTGAGAAGAATTTGTATAACTATTCATCTACAACATGAAATTATTAATGGAAATCACAAATATAGTATTGAAAGGACATAAATGACATAACACTATTCTCCTAATATCTGGCTAATCTACAACATGAAATTATTAATGGAAATCACAAATATAGTATTGAAAGGACATAAATGACATTACACTATTCTCCTAATATCTGGCTAATCTACAACATGAAATTATTAATGGAAATCACAAATATAGTATTGAAAGGACATAACACTATTCTCCTAATATCTGGCTATCTCACAATTAAGCCAAACATGTCAATATTCTTGTAAATGTGTAAACTGTCCCGACCAGTGCGTAATATTATCAATGTCCTCATTAAATACTCCTTTTATTCAGCAGTATATTAATCAACTAGGCTTTATTTCTAGACGACAGAAACTTCAAACCAGCTTGTTGATAAAGGTTACAAGAATGAATAAGTACACACGTTATCCAATCTACATACTTAATGAGAAGATGGATCGCCGTCGCCTGGATGATGTGCAAATGATAAGTGAGAACTTTGTTTACACTGGAATAAAAAGACCGCTTGTTAAAAAGAAATCAGGGTAGAATATTCATATAGCTTCGAAGAAATATTTTACTGAAATTCTCTAATGATGTTATGGCATTTTCAAATGCATAAGAGATTTAGTTAATAAAGTTATCACGTAAATATTGTTCAAAAAAATGTTAACTCACCTTCCAGCTTTAGTCACGATCATCTCTGTTTCCATCTGATTGAATTCTTCCCACAGTGATTTCATTTCTAAAGTACAATTGACGCTCACCAGCTTGGGATGCATGGGCTTATTTGGGCTATACGAAGGGTCAGAATTAACAGGAGACTGTGAACAGCTCCCGTGTTCTTTAAAGTCCTGGACGTCAAATGTGTCAGCCGTGTAGGACCGGTAAGCCTCCGCCAAACTCAGTCTTTCCGTACTAGTATTTAGAAGGAGTGCTGTAAGAGAAGAATTAAAAGTTAGACGAGTTAGAAATTATGATTTAATTTAATTCCACTATCACGATAATGATGATAAATTCACGTGAAAAAGAATCCTGTCGTCTAGAACGTGATCATTGCAAGTTAACTATATTTATTCTTGCCAATTTGTAAGTAGTTAATCTGACTAGTCCTAAGTGTCACTATATGTTTACTATATGTAACTGCCCTAACAGTTACTACATAGGGCTGCACCAAAACTCAACTACTTTTCAAGTGATGGCAATTTGATGGCTGTATCTCAATAAACTGATAATACTAATTATGGTTTTGTTTGAAACTCGTGTATCATCCTAAGTATAGTCCAGTCAATTTTATGTAGAGGAAAAAGACGCTTGATTTGGTTCGGTTGTTGTACAAAGCAACACAATGGTCTGTCTGTGCTCTGCCCACAACGGAAGATGAAACCCAATTTTATTGTGGTAAGCCTGCAGACTTACCGCTGAGCCACTAGGGGAGAAGGGTGTGTGTGCAAATATGCTTTAAAATTTTGTTTAATAAAATATATATCCAAGATATATTAAAAATAGAGATGTGTAAAGGATGAAGAATATGAAGAATCGATTTGTTTGGTAAATTGGCAAACATCCAGGTGCAACAAGTATTTGGTTTGTCACATCTACCCGGTCACCTTAACGGATTAACTAATGCATAATTTTATATTTAGTTTGTCACATCTACCCGGTTACTTCAACGGATTAACTAATGCATAGATTTATATCTAGTTTGTCACATCTACCCGGTTACCTTAACGGATTAACTAATGCATAATTTTATATTTAGTTTGTCACATCTACCCGGTTACCTTAACGGATTAACTAATGCATAATTTTATATTTAGTTTGTCACATCTACCAGGTTACTTCAACAGATTAACTAATGCATAATTTTATATTTAGTTTGTCACATCTACCCGGTTACCTTAACAGATTAACTAATGCATAGTTTTATATTTAGTTTGTCACATCTACCAGGTTACTTCAACAGATTAACTAATACATAACCTTATATTTAATTTGTCACATCTACCGATCTTATCAGCTATCCTTATATTTTTCTCACGTTCTTAATAGAAAATAGGTTATTAGTTAACTCATTTGGATACGGATTATTTTACAGATTCTAGAATTTTTTAATATCATTTATACGTAAAACTTTCTTAAATAATAATGCAATTTAGGTTCAAGGTTTCTAGATTTGCCATTGTTTTGTTTCGGAGTTATTATAATTATTAAAAATTTCACAAGAACTGCTTAAAAGAGATATTTCGAATGACTGAAAATAAAACTTTCTTGTGATATCAAGAATGAAACTAGATTCGATTTAGAAATTAACTCAATAGTCCCATCTTTAAAAAATATTATATTTGCTATTTTGATTCAAACTTGAAGCCCGGCATGGCCAGGTGGTTAAGGCACTCGACTCCCCATCTGAGGGTCGTGGGTTCGAATCCCTCTCTCACCAAAACATGCTCACCCTTTCAGCCGTGAGGGCGTTATAACGTGACGGTCAATCCATTTTCGTTGGTAAACGAGTAGCCCAAGAGTTGGCGGTGGGTGGTGATGACTAGCTGCCTTCCCTCTAGTCTTACACTGCTAAATTAGGGACGGCTAGTGCAGATAGCCCTCGTGTAGCTTTGCGCGAAATTCAAAAACAAACAATCAAACTGGAAAAATACAGTGCAAGCCAGTTTGTTTCAAAACGTTTTGTTAAAGTTTGTTGTTTGTCAAAATATACAGTTTAATTTGTCTATTTGTTGGATTTCACGCAAAGTTAGTCTATGTACGCTTGCCGTCCCTACTTTTGGAAGAATAGACTAAGGGAAGGTAGCTAGTTAAAACCACACACCGCCAACTCTTGGAATTCTCTTGCCAGACCTAATATTGGAATTGTATCCTTATTGTTATTACACACTAATGGTCTCAAAAAGGGGAGCTCATATTTTTTGTCTGTTTGTTTGTTTTTCTTTTCTTGCGGTAACGGGGCGCGAACCGCAGAATCTCAGCTTCATAGTCCGGCACACTAATCATTAGGCCACGCTTTGCCCGTGTGGATAATGTTTTCTAAGATAGGATACTTCTTAATGCTTAATTATAGAAAAGAAAAAATATATATTTAGTATAATCAACAAACTTTACTTATACTTTCGCGTAGTTATTTTAAACTTAAATTTAAATGCTTGAAAAATAATGAAGGAACGTTTAGTTTCCATTTTTTTGAAACACATGTAGAAAATTGTTGTTGAAATATAAGAGGGGCAGACCAATGCATATTATTTATTTACTATACAAAAAAAAAGTTCTTAATAGTAAAAACATAAATCTCAATTGCTTTATAAAGTATACTGCAAAGTCAGGACATGCGTTAAAAAATAAAGAATATGATTTCTTATTCTCAAAAATACCACATAACCTCTTTTTTTATATATCTATGTCAAATTATCAAATACCATATAACCTGTTTTTTTAATATATCTATATCAAATACCATATAATTTATTTTTAATACATCTATATCAAA
>NW_013667851.1:132840-138295 GCF_000517525.1 Limulus polyphemus | reverse complement strand
ATAACTTATTTTTAATACATCTATATCAAATACCATATAACTTATTTTAATATATCTATATCAAATACCATATAACTTATTTTTAATACATCTATATCAAATACCATATAACTTATTTTTAATACATCTATATCAAATACCATATAACTTATTTTTAATATATCTATATCAAATACCATATAACTTCTTTTTAATATATCTATATCTTACTGGAAAATTCACTTGTTTCTTCTCATAACACCAATATAAAATTGTATATATTTACTCTATACGTATATGTATGTGTGTATGTATGTATGTACTGTTTGTTTTAAGCGCAAAGCTGCATAAAAGCCTAACTGTGCTGTGCCCAACATAGGAATCGAACCCGAATTTCCGCGTTATAAGCCCTTATACTTACCGCTGAGCCAACAAAGGGAAAATTATATTATATTTTATTATGATTATATAACACAGAAACGAACAGATCCATCTGTATTAAAATAAGGTATTTTTGGATTGCTTATTAAGTTTTATTAATGTGTCTTGTTATATTTATATATAAATCGACACGTGTTTTAAGTTATTTTCTGTCTTTATTTCTTTCATTAAATATCTATTATTTTCATATAATGCTGATTAATTCTAAATACTTTAGTGTATTATTTATTATTATCAGAATTTACATGTTTTGAAACTAACAGAGCAGTGAAACCCACTCATAAGCTTCCACATTTTATTAATGTTTTATTCGTTAACTTATTGCTTTAATATGTGATCTGTCTTAAGCTCTTTGCTATCTTCTTACTGCTGTCAAAACTTAGCATTTTATTTTCTTGATTCTCATTTAACACTTTGTGATTTTGATTTTAGATGATCAACTAAATTGAAATATCTGCATGTTTAAACATGATGTAAGAATTGTGAAACTAAATTAAAACTCTACCCGAGGCTTTGGAGAAAGAACAAAAGATGTTTGAGTTTGTAAAGTTTTTTTTTTCTTTTATTAGTTTCTTGTAATTGAAAAACAAAGTTCAATACCTTACGGACAAGAAGCAAATAATGGTTGACCATATAAAATATTGCATCAAAAACTAATGAGTTGTTGCAATACTCTATACAGTCAAGCAGTCTTTGTTCTTTGCCCATAAAATATTTTATATTTTCTTATTTCCTAAGACTAATAAAAGACACATACCTTACGGACAAGGAGAAAAGAATGGTTAACTATTTAAAAAATATATTGCATCTTTTACTGATTTTGTCAGATAATAAAAAGTATAAAAGTTATACAAACCGTTTTTTGTAAAGCACATCCTATAGATTTAGCAGCTGAAGAACACTTTCTGGTTAATAATGTATCAAAATTGAGTCTTAGGTGAGGAAACACTTTTATATATTTTTTTAAATAACTTTATACTCTCAAAGATTTCACAAACAGTACATTTACAACTTATCATTTTCTGAATAAAACAAGAATAATATGAGATTTTCAAAATAATGTAATTAAAATAACAGAAGGTAAAATCTCAATGTTAATCATATACTGAGAACAAAAAAAGGTAAAATCCTAGTGTTTATCATATACTGAGAACGAGAAAGAAAGATAAAATCCCAGTGTTAATCATATACTGAGAACAAAAAAGGTAAAATCCTAGTGTTTATCATAAACTGAGAACGAGAAAGAAAGATAAAATCCCAGTGTTAATCATATACTGAGAAAAAAAAGGTAAAATCCTAGTGTTTGTCATATACTGAGAACGAGAAAGAAAGAGCTTTTGTTTGTTTTGTCTTTCTAATTTCCCTCAAACACTGTTTGCTACAGTAAACTGTCATGAAACTCACTATAGTAGCAATGCTCAGACTCCTTTTAAACTCTTAGTAAGGTGACATTTAGATTTCAGCAAGTCATAAACTTAGTACTGTAATATTTCAACTTCAGAATGTATAAAATATATTTAATTTGATTGGATAATTAAGTGACGGCACCAAATAACAAATTCTCAACTATGAGCTAAATCACCAAATAATAATAGTATTCAAAACTGAAAAACACCTTCACTATCGAGTAAATGTGAATACCAATGTCGAATCAGAAGGCTGCTAACCAAAGACTTAAGGTTCGTTCTATGAACACTAACATACTAAATTTATCCGACCTGATCTACCAAGACACAATCCTGCAAGCTAACAATATTCACTGTTTCAAAGTAATGAGCAATACTAAAACTTTGTGGTCATTAAGTTGTATCCTGTAGCTTTTATTTTGCATTAAAAAAATCTTACCTATAAATTATTAAGTACCTGTTCGTAAATAATCCAAGGATTGTGTGTATGTGTGTATTGCAGTTATAGCCAACAACATTGTAATAAAGTACAATACTTTCTTATCATGTGTTTTATAATTTGAAATATAGTCGTTGAACTCACTCATGCCGATAAGAATCCGATAAAACGTTTAAAAATAAGTTTTTACATCATTAATACACCACTGCCTAACATTTTTAAGCGTAAATAATTACCGATATTTTAAAACGTGTAGTCATAAGCGAACACTAGAATACTGGCATGGAAGCTGAGACATTGTAAGTGTTAATGAAAAATAGTCAAATAAGCCTATTTGTAATAAGAGAAAGAAACCAGTTTTGAATAAACAGAGGAGGCAAACTCTTACCAAACTGTTCTTTTCCAATTGGAAATTCTGTACAAACTCTAATGCTTTTGCTTCTTTTTTTTTAAATCATTAAGTTTTGCTCTTCAACAAAGTTTATCTGTCAAACAAAAAAAGCATCAAATGAAAGCGTATTATATAACAACGCTTATCAAAAGTTTGAAAACAATCGACCACAGTTACTAAATATCTTGCCTGACTGATCCGTGACAATATTTTTCCATAGTTAACAACTTAGAACGATAGTGTACTGTACTATAGTGACTAGGTATACTTCATCAAAAATCAGGGACGATATTACTGGGAGAGCGGGAGGAGGTGGAAGAGTTTAAAATTTAAAAAAGCTCTCTATCGAAGACATCAGAAACTTACCTTATCGAGATCACACGATTTTGACATTCCTCTCAATGTGTTGTTAAAGTGATATTTGAAAAACAATGAACATTACGTAAATAAGCTACCACGGGATAATGGTGAAATTCTAAGAATTTCGTTTCGGTTAAAGTAATGATATTAATAGGAGTAGCGAAACGTACATTTTCTACCTTTTACACCCAAACAAAAATACTTCGGACTTGAATTTTTGCATAATCTGGAACAAATTCCTTCAGAGGACATTGCTCCAAAATTGGATTTCGTTCCCGAAAATTAGGGTCCTCTGGACATTTCATAGTATACAAGAAACTTAAATTAAGAAAATATTTAAACATAAACATATTATAAAGTTGTTTGAGTTTTTTTATAAACAATTATTGCAGTTCTACTGAGTGGTGAAGATAGCAACATTTGTATATGGAAATGTTAATGGCTATGTATTTAAAATCTTATTTACAACTTCATCACTGATTCTTGAATGTCTATATAGAATAGCTATGATTCTTCTAAACCTATTCCTTTCTAGAATATGTCACAGAAAGTCTATATATATATATCAAGTGTAATAACCATATGTCTTCCTAATGCCAGGTTATCGTGAAGACAAAATTATTACGTATTTAAGTCGAATTAATTTACTTTCTGCTTCAAAACAAGATAAAATTATGTTGTTTTATAAGATAAGAAACATAAAAGTCCAAGAAAGATCGCAGCCAAAATAGGTTAAATCATCAATAATAGTGGTTCTTTAGTTGTTGTATTTCGCGCAGAACTACACGAAGGATTTCTATGCTAGCCGTCCCTAATTTTATAAAGTGATAGACTAAAGAGAAGGCAACTAGTTAAAACCACATACCGCCAGCTCTTGGTTTACTTTTATTAGACAGAATAGTGGGATTAGGCCGTCACTCTTATAGCGAATGTACAGGCCAAAAACGAGGAGTGTGAATTTTTTAACAGTAACGGACGCGAAATACTGAACTTCAACACCACAGTCCAGCACTCTAGCCACTAGGCCTCGCTTGACCCTCCAAAATAGTTAAAACTACTGACATTCAGGGGGCGAGGGGGCCACATGCAGCCATGACACCGAAGAAGAAGAAGAAGTTCTATAAAAATATGTGAAGTTAAAGAAATAGTCATCAGTAGTAGTTCCAATTAGGACAACAACCAGATTAATATACCAACGACTCATCAAAACTATAGCATTTGTATAAATGTTTGTGACAAGTAGTCGCCTGTCTTTCAGAGATTTACCAGAATGTTAAAATAATTATCTTGCTATAAAAGAATTTACTTTCGTTTTATACGTATATATATATAATTTTATTTTTCGGAAAATAATTCGAAAACCTTCTGGCTTATCAATTAAAATATTGAAACCAAAGCTTTATGTAAAAGAAGTACACGTTAAATTTTTGTTGTATCTTTAAAGAAAATGCTTAATTTTGTCAGCACTTTCTTGTAAGATAAATTTCAACAAGGTTTCGTTATAATTTTACCATTAGGCAAAATTAAATAAATACTTTGATGGACACTTCTTTCTGAGTTCACATGAAAACAACTTTTCTTCTGGCGAATAGCTTAAATAACTGTTACATGGTATGAAGACTGAACATTGTTATAATACAATGAATTTAGGAATAATTTTCGAAATATTCATTTTTATAGGCTCTTTTCTTTTTAGTGAAAAATCCCAATTTTTCCGTTTGTGTTTCACCTTCATACATTTAGTTTTTTTTTTAAATATTTTTATGACAGATGAATATATAAAATATGTGATGCTATAAATGAACAAAGCTATTTTATATTGCGATTCCACAAGCTTCAACATTATGTCTTCACTGCAAAGCGCATGAAAAAAATATATTTGACACTGAAATAAAATATTCAAAAAGAATTTCTAAGTCATATCACGTGATTATTTTAAAACTCAAAGAACGCAACAGTATGTTCTCCTATTAAAAAAAAAAACTAAAAAAGTGCTAAAAATCAAAATATTTATTCGGTGTACGTTGATAAAACAAAAATTTAAGTTTAAAATTATTTGGGAAATATGTAATACATGTTTTCCTAACTGAAAACAAATACTTCTTGATTTAGTTAGCATGTACTAATTATACTACTACAACGCTGTAAAACTCAAATAATAAAATGCGGGAGGGGGGGGGTAAAACAGCGTAATGTTTTAGTATGTTTTATACATTATAAACTCCATTTTCATTTTAAACTCCACAAAAATATATAATTCAGTTACAACATAATTCTGGTATCCTAACAGTTACAACATAATTCTGGTATCCTAACAGTTACAACATAATACTGGTACTGGTATCCTAACAGTTACAACATAATACTGGTATCCTAACAGTTACAACATAATACTGGTATCCTAACAGTTACAACATAATACTGGTATCCTAACAGTTA
>NW_013667851.1:113720-131997 GCF_000517525.1 Limulus polyphemus | reverse complement strand
TGGTATCCTAACAGTTACAACATAATACTGGTATCCTAACAGTTACAACATAATACTGGTATCCTAACAGTTACAACATAATACTGGTATCCTAACAGTTACAACATAATACTGGTATTCTAACAAATTCACATAAATTATCTGGATAAGTTGTTGTTTTAGATAAGTTTTTCTTTTTTTGAAAGATCATTAATTACGATATGGATATAATACTTTAAAATACAAACTATAAAAAAAATTATCAAACAAAGTATCAGTAATAAAAACTTATAAGTATAAATTAAAAACCTAAGAGCTTTAGCTAAGCCTGACGTATTGATATTCACCAAACTTGCACAGAAGTAACTATTAAAATAGTATAACTAAATACCGAAACTCTTTGTACTGTAGGTCAGCGGTAAGCTTTAGGATTTACACGCTAAAATATGTGGTTCGATTCCTCGCAGTCGGCAGATCGCAGATAGCCCACTGTAAAGCTTTACACTAAAATAAGGCAAATCAAATTCTTATGTCATTCGTTTGGAGTGTTGCAGCATCACTCTTTTTCTCTCTCTTTTGTAAACGTACTTATCTTACAGTCTTCGCAATAAACATAAAACTCTGACAGCCTTTTCGAATTGTGTTCTACAAAACTTCATGGTTTATCATTAACTGTTTTTTGAGCTAAATCTCTTTGCAGGTTTAAAAGTGGGCTGAATTTAGTCTAGTCTTTTATATATTTCTGACAGTCCTAAAGTTTATTTGATAACTTGTAAAGCTTTATATATAAAACTAGGTTATCAGAATCAGCTCGTTCGAACCATTACAAACGTATTCTTATATCATGACAACCTAACAGTGTTTAGCATTTCTTGGTTTAAAATATTTTACCAGCATAAACACCATGTGTTGTAAATCTTTTACCAGCCTAAACACCGTGTATTTTAACTTTTTTACCAGCCTAAACACCATCTGTTGTAAATCTTTTACTAGCTTCAACACCGTGTGTTGTAAATGTTTTACCAGCCTAAACACCGTGTGTTGTAAATGTTTTACCATGCCTAACACCATGTGTTGTAAATGTTTTACCAGCCTAAACACCGTGTGTTGTAAATGTTTTACCAGCCTAAGCACCGTGTGTTGTAAATATTTTACCAGCCTAAACACAATGTGTTGTAAATATTTTACCAGCCTAAACACCGTGTGTTGTAAATGCTTTTACCAGCCTAAACACCGTGTGTTGTAAATGTTTTACCAGCCTAAACACCGTGTGTTGTAAATGTTTTACCAGCCTAAACACCATGTGCTGTAAATGTTTTACCAGCCTAAACACCGTGTATTGTAAATGTTTTACCAGCCTAAACACCATGTGCTGTAAATGTTTTACTAGCCTAAACACCGTGTATTGTAAATGTTTTACCAGCCTAAACACCGTGTATTGTAAATGTTTTACCAGCCTAAACACCGTGTGTTGTAAATGTTTTACCAGCCTAAACACCGTGTGTTGTAAATGTTTTACAAATCTTAGCACCATAGTTTTCTTTCTCAGTTTTATTCATATAGTATCTGATATTCTCTTATTTCATTTCTATACGTGTGGTTAGGGTTAATGTTCAGTATTATCTGAGACAATCTCGTGTTTCACACAGAATTTTAAAAAAGAAGCACGAACTTATAAGATTACTCCACCGTTATATTATGTGTCAAAATTAGTTAATCTATCCTTTATTTTAAGCTGTGCTTACCTCCATGATCGCGTATTCTATATATTATCATCGAGAAAGTTTTGTTTGTTTAAAAACGTGTAATTACAAGATCGGTGCAAAAGTTCAATTAATACAATAACAAGAACAGAAAAGTTTCACGTGAAGCCCAATTTTGTTTAGTAAGAATAGGTAGAATCACTATTGTTTATTAATAAATTGGGGTTGCGTGTATTAGTCTGAAACAATAGCAGAGCTAAAATTATTAAAATAATATAAAAAGTTTCATAATTGCAAATTAGAGGTATAGAATAGCTCTCAGCATTTATAGTCTATTTGTTTCTATAAACCCATGAAGGTGACTATGTCAGCCACGCTACAAGTGTTATATCTAGTGCCGTCTTAAAATGTATAGAATTATGTTTGTTTTCTTATAACAAACCCTCATCAGGCTTTCACGTGTGTCCATCGAGGAGAATCGAATGCCTGAGTTTAACATTTAAATCCGAAGACTTACCGCTGTGTAGAAACTAAAACACTGAAAATATTAAGTTGTGGTTAGTTAACTTATTTCTGTCGTCCAGAAAAGTCTTGACAAGTTCTCAAATCGCTTTATTAGAAGAATATAACTAGGTAAAGGTGTCATACGCAAATATGTCCTTACCTTCCATGTCTTTGACCGGGGATCTAGAATTGAGACTAACCGGGGAGGTTTGCAGAGGCGAGCCTGCCCAGCCATAGTAACAGTTCCCGGAAGTATGAACGGTGGTACCTGTTGCCAGTCCTAACGTAGGCAGGCTAGGTTGCTGGTCTGTTATCGCGAGGTAAGGGTCTGATGTAGCTTCAGTCATCAAGGAATCAATGGTAAACTCGCAGGTCTTTTGGGCTAACGGGTTATACATATTTATCCCGAGGTTGAAGACGACAGCATTTAGATCCAACTGCATCCCCAACTGTGTATCAGGGGGAGAAGAAAACACGCGTGTACTTTCAAGCTCCGCCTCCACTAACCAGGATATCTATCTAAATGGTACAATCGCAGAAAAGTAAGTAAAATCTTGAAACAGTACAAGAATGGCACTAACTACATCACCGTCTGACAGGTTAATTACACGCAACAGGAAAGATAGCTCAGCAAATCACTGCTTCTTGGTATTAACTCAGCTGCCTCAATCTGCAGAATGTCTCTTGCAACACTTTGTCCCGCTGCCTTATTCCTTAGCTGTTTCACAACATCTGTGTAGGCCCGTGTTTCTTCTCACATAGATATCGGACTGTATTTCTCCGTACTCTCGCATAGAAGCAGCAGCTGGACGAAAAGGCTTCTCCTTCGTTACAAGACACCTCTGTTTTGTCACCTTGATCTCACTACGTAAGACTGAAACAAACGAGGCAGGGGGTGGCTCTGCTCCCGTCTCAAACTGTAGTGCAACAGTTTGCTTTCTTTATTCTGTACAAAGTAACGAAGTTTCGAGGATAACATGTTATTTCATACGAATCAATTAATCAACCAAAATATCTTCAGTGTGCAGAATAACACATTAAATTACATACATGTGTCTTTGGCTGAAAATATCCTCTCAATAAACGGACTCTCATTCGACTCAGAATGTTTTCCATTTTTATCTACACTGCACCACTCAAAATCTAAACACAGTGTGTATAATTACTTAATAGAATTTAATATGGAACACATTTTTGTGGTTCTAATAAGAAGCCTATTGCTGGCCGAACTTACTGGCATAGATGAACTTATGGTGTTATCAGATAAGTAAGATCCGGAAATGATTTCATACACGTAATGAGTAAAGATGTAATTGCTAAAATATTGAAACTACCGTGTAATAACATAATGACAGCCATTTATTCAAGATAAGTTTTGCTCTGTGATTAAATGTTCCTTTTTGTTTATCATTTGCACAAAGGAGAAGAAAAACAATTGGAGTAGTTTTTGTTGTTGTTGTTGTTGTTTTGAGAAAATTTCTCATTTTGATCATACGGTAATTTTTGGATTCTTGCTATTTTAAACCTAAAATGATGAAAATCTATAGTGTACGTAGGTGTAAAAGAGTTAAATTAATACTCGTTGTAAGTAAATATCACAAATATACACATACCTGTATACATCAATGTCCGGCATTTGTGCTATATGAATGTATATTTTTCCCATACTCATAGCTTGTTTATGTTTTTACACTTTCATTTCATTGCTTAAGATCCGTGATTATTTGTAATTCAATAAAATGTGTGATAAAATCAAATTTATTCAAAGAATGTTTACACAATTATACATTAGCCTGATCTATCCTACCTGAGATAGATTGCAGATAGACAAATACATAGAATTACATGCTATACAGCTTAGTGTAAATCGTTTGTTCTCATGACAAAACTGAAAGTGTCTTTTACGAAAGAAATGTTTGTTTGTTTTCTACACCATCACACTGCAATACATGAGTAATTCAATCTAAAAATTTCAAAACGAAGAAGTTTAGGATGCTATGCTGTTTCAAGAAATCTAAAACTATGAAGAAACTGTCTAACATTCCTTGAGATATGCTAGGAATCAGAAGCTTTCATTGCTTTGTATATAGTTTGATGTCAATTATGAAAATGATCATTCAGGACTCATGTCTTCAGTGAGCTTTCTCTTTCTAAAGTATACTGAATATATTTTTCAAGGATAGGAAAGGAGAATTCTTTCCTCAGTAGACACAGTTTAGAAAGATCATAAAATATATTTACAATAAAGCATCATATGTTTATCTCTTTGTTTGTTCACAACAACAATAAAGCATATTAGGTTTATATCTTTGTTTGTTCACAACAACAATAAAGCATATTATGTTTATATCTTTGTTTATGCTTTATTGTTGTTGTGAACGATGTTTTATTGTTGTTGTGAACGAACAAAGATATAAACATAAGATGCTTTATTATTGTTGTGAACAAACAAAGATATAATCATAAGTGCTTTATTGTTGTTGTGAACAAACAAAGAGATAAACATATTCATATGTTTATATCTTTATTTGTTCACAACAACAATAAAGCATCTTATGTTTATATCTTTGTTTGTTCACAACAACAATAAAGCATCTTATATTTATATCTTTGTTTGTTCACAACAATATTTTTCCAACTCCACCGTGAAACCTCCAGGAGTTCTCGAGTATGCTCCACGGGGATTGTAAATCCTTACTTTATTCATTTATGATGTTACGATTTAAACAACCCTTTGTTATTGCCTCAGTGCCGTCCCGCCATCTAGGTGAAGCTAATGAAATAAACGCTACTTTGGCGAAAAGAACAATACATTTTCTAGTATGTTCAGATATGTAGCTCAATAGACTAAAAAACAGCGCGTGACAACTTAGTTTTCTGTACATTTTCTAGTATGTTCAGATATGTAGCTCAATAGACTAAGAAACAGCGCGTGACAACTTAGTTTCTCTGTACATTTTCTAGTATGTTCAGATATGTAGCTCAATAGACTAAGAAACAGCGCGTGACAACTTAGTTTCTCTGTACATTTGCTAGTATGTTCAGATATGTAGCTCAATAGACTAAGAAACAGCGCGTGACAACTTAGTTTCTCTGTACATTTTCTAGTATGTTCAGATATGTAGCTCAATAGACTAAGAAACAGCGCGTGACAACTTAGTTTCTCTTTTATTATTTCTCAGGTAAATACAATTTGGAGAATTTCAGGTCTTTATAGTCAGCTATAGAGGTAAAATGCTCAGAAGATTAGTATCTGCATACAGATCCCAAGATTATAGATATAAGTGGTTGTTAATATTGTGTACTTAAATCCGTTACTGTTAACCATAACAGAATCATTAAAAAGCACTTTATATGCTCCCAGCTTGTCCCTATCATCACCTCCTCACTCCCACTAGTGAAGTTATAGCCACAGATATAGTGTTTTCTACACGCCCCCTAGTGAGATCATATTTAACTACTGTGACAGTAGGGAGAGTCCAATTTGTCATCACAAATAATCACTCATTCCACGCCCTTGATCTCTGGGCGAAAACAATTGCTCCTCCCATACTTATAAAACCAATAGCAGCCTGAATTGCCAAGGCTTACAGGAAAGTTCCGCCTCCTCCGTTGCTATATGACAAATCCACCCTTATAGCAGCTTTATTTTGTCAAACGGGTGTTTGGAAAACTGCACGAACAGCATTTTTTTCTTGCGGATATTTAATATTTAATCATACACAATCTGAAAATGACTAATGTTACCATTTGTCTTTTAAAATACAATATAATTACAAAACTGGATCATGACGGGCACGATTCATTTTACTTCATGTTTTTTGTTATTTTCATCTAATCTTTCTGTCTGCCCCACCAGTGGCACAGCGGCATGTCTGCGAACTTACAACGCTAGAATCCGGGTTTCGATACCCGTGGTGGGCAGAGCACAGATAGCCCATTGTGTAGCTTTGTGCTTAAATACAAACAAACAAACAAAATCTTTCTGTCTAATCTGATGTTTTAATAACCGCTAATAATGTGGTTTATTGGTTTGGTTTTAATTACCGCTAATAATATGGTTTATTGGTTTGGTTTTAATTACCGCTAATAATGTGGTTTATTGGTTTGGTTTATTTTGAATTTCGCGCAAACTACACGAGTGCTATCTACGCTAGCCGTCCCTAATTTAGCAGTGGAAGGGAAGAGAGAAGGCAGATAGTCATCACCACCCACCGTCAACTCTTGGGCTACTCTTTTACTAACGAATAGTGGGATTGATCATCACATAATAATGGCCCCACGGCTGAACGGGCGAGTATGTTTGATGGGACAGGTATTCAAATCTGCAACCCTCAGATTGCGAGTCAAATGCCCTAACCACCTGGCCATGCCACGCCTGGTTTATTGGGGAAAGCAAAGAATGTGTTTTTATTTTTAGAATCAAGTGGTTCAGACTGATTAGTAACTATGTGTGTGCGTTCGTGCGAAGTTTTACTCTATTTTTGGCCATGTGGTCTGAAATATATATATATAACAACTTCTCAATCCTCATAGCCACTGGGTGACCCCTGTAATTCTCAGTCGTCAAATCTTTTGAGAAAGTGATCGGTCACGTGGTGCCAAGACAAAGAAAACTGGGTTTCTCTAGTGAGCTGGAATATTCGTTTTCAAACATTTCTACTTTGTAATCAACATGTTCAATTCTCCAGGAATTCATCCCGAAAGAAGAAAGCCTCAAGTGCCATACAATGATCCAATAAAAGCGATCGTCGACTTCTCCACGCAAGTGCACACATTGTATTTTTGAATTTGAAATAATAAATATTGTGTTCGTGGTGTCTTACACTTTTAATTTAGTCCTGTTATTCCTATACTTAAGTTCATCCAGTAAAAATTCAGTATTGTTCCATACTACTGTATCTTGTTCTTTTTTAGTGTACTTATCCATTATATAACTCTCGAGTTAATTCGTTTCACCTGATTATACCACAAGGGGTACCTAACTGAGAAAAAAATGACAGTACGTAGTGATATTCGACGAAACATATGTATACCTTAATAACTGCAACAAATCCCGTGCCATTTTCTTCAGGTCAATGGGCGAAAATATTTCCAAAAGTGGTTCACAGCATGGCAATCGATAATGTGCCAAGGGCAAGTTAGGAATCAGGAGAGTGTAAACAAAGGTCAATGTAAACACTATTTACTATTAGACCAGTATTCTAGAACCGACTTTGTATGTAAATGGTATAGGTTCACGAAGATAAGCCTTCCAGTCATACATCCTCTTCAGTCATAGCATATGAGAATGAAATGGGTATTCATGTTATTATATACAAAGACTTACCGGTCAAGTCACTGGTCATTGAAATTGACGTATACATCAAATCTTCAGGTCAACAAACAGTATGATGTATACATCAAATTCTTCGCGTCAACAAATAGTATGATGTATAAGTCAAATTCTTCACGTCAACAAACAGTATGATGTATACATCAAATTCTTCGCGTCAACAAATAGTATGATGTATACATCACATCCTTCACGTCAACATTTATTTGATTTAAAAAAAGATAATACGAAGTTCATTTATTGTGTTAATTAAAAGTTAATGATTTATTATATCATACTTGAACTTATTGTGAGCATAAAAGAGCTTATTCAGTTAGTTGTTTTATCAGCGGTAAATTTGAGGACTTGCACCGCTAAAAATCGGGTTTCGATATTTGTGGTTTGGAACAGCACAAATAATCCATAGCTTTGGGCTTAGCAACGAACAGTTATTTTGTTTTTCGGACAACAATTCAATACGTGTTAACAATGTAAGAAAAACCATTATGAAAAGAAAAATTTCCACACTTTTGAATTATGTGTTAGAGAAGTTGAATATATTAGCTTAGGAGAAAATAACGAAAGAACAATATATATATATATATGTATATTAAATTTAATATCTAAAAGAAAGCGTGCATAAAAAATAGCGTCTCATTACTTTTGACTACATTTTAAAACATCTTTTCAGCGATCAAAGCGAAGAAGGCAAAAAGCGTCGTTCGTAAAAGACAAACAAATAAAGCTATGGTATAAACTGCATCGTGGAAAGGGTAAACAGTCTTTAATAAGAGATACACCTGTGGAAGTAAGTTACAATACACTATCTGTCAAATTTAACCTTTATACGCAATTAGAATTTGGAGGTAAATTTTAATTTTTATTCGTCTAGTAGTGGTAAATATTAAATTAACATCATACTGTTTGTTGACGTGAAGTATTTGACGTATACATCATACTGTTTGTTGACGTGAAGTATTTGACGTATACATCATACTGTTTGTTGACGTGAAGTATTTGATGTATACATCATACTATTTGTTGACGCGAAGAGTTTGATGTATACATCATATATTTGTTGACGTGAAGAATTTGATGTATACATCATACTATTTGTTGACGCGAAGAGTTTGATGTATACATCATATATTTGTTGACGTGAAGAATTTGATGTATACATCATACTATTTGTTGACGCGAAGAGTTTGATGTATACATCATATATTTGTTGACGTGAAGAACTTGATGTATACATCATACTATTTGTTGACGCGAAAGTTTGATGTATACATCATACTATATGTTGACGTGAAGAATTTGATGTATACATCATACTATTTGTTGACGTGAAGAATTTGATGTATACATCATACTATTTGTTGACGTGAAGAATTTGATGTATACATCATACTATTAACTTAATACACTCCGATTTATTCCTTAGAACAACAATAAAGTTTTTTACATTGCATTTGTCTCGCGGGCGCTTAGCGTCAAGTGGTCCATCTTTAAGCGAGTGTTTTTCACTATAAAGCTAATAAAAGTGTTTTTGTTATATTTTTCTTAATTCAAATTAGATATGCGTCATAATAATTATTCCTATCTAACTTTTTTTTCGCATAACTCCTTGTTTAGGACGAGTTCTGGTATCCTAGTATATTTACCAATAGACGCGAAATAAACATCTTTATTTATTTTCGATGATACAAAGAGAAATTTTACTTGAAGATTCCGAAACGACGGCTAATTAATAATAAAACATTGTTCATCTCAATACAGAGGAAGGTACATCAGTTTGTAAACGCTTTACTGCCTTTGTTTTGCACATGTCTCCATAAATCACTTTATGTGAAAGATATAAATTTCTGTTTTTCCTTCTGATATTGAAATATATTGAATACCTAGAATAAAAGAGGCAAATATTGGGGTCTAATAAAAATTACAGAACGAAACCAGCCTTTTGTTTTACAATCATACATTCAGTGCCATTTCTTATTTATTTCACCGTCCCTTATACGTCCATACATATCATTAAGTTAAAATTCATTTAAAACATTAAAAACTATTTTGGATATGGTGCCGTCACAAATGCTACAGAAAAAGCAAAACCATTCCAACAACATAAGCTACGATATAAATATTTTCTGTTACTTCGTTTTGTTTGAAGTAGTACAAAGGCTCAGACTGCGCACTTACACATTTTAAGAGGCTTAAAAACACTTAGTTACATGTAATTAAAGTAGTTTAGTTTTATTTCTGAGAAGAAAATAGAAAATTTTTTCAACATATCAATTAAAGGCTAATCATTACCGACTTTGTTGTTTTTGTATTTTACAGACCATTAGGCTTAACTTTAACCAGTTCGTCTTGAATCTTCTTTAGGTGTACTTATTTATTAATAATAGTTGTGTAGCTGTGGCATATATGTTGTGACAGCAAAATTTAGAATAGTTAGATATTTTAGCAGGACGAAGACTGAGTCTTTTACATGAGCCAAGTTATGATGGAGTATTGTAGTAACACTGTGATTCACGGTGTGAAATTACGGTTAGGGGCGTTATCTCTGTTTCTGGTGTTTACATAAGATTAATTAACCCTGTCAGCTATCAAACGCTGCCAGACGTCGGCTTAGCGTTCTCATCTATACAGCACGAGACCGTTACGTCAAAAACATGACGTTTAACGACCTCCCAGATAAACAAAGTTGAGAAGAAAGGCCCTCATTACATCAATAACGTTGAAGCAAAGCGGCCTGATGGGAATAAAAAAATAGACTTCTGTGCAGAAATTCTGTCAAAACAGTTAAAATAGCCACTTCTTGATGTTGAATACGCAGCTAAGAAGGAAAGATCGTACGTGACTGTCATAATTGTTATATTAAAGCTGTGGTCATTTTGCAAGGACTCATATTTTTAGCCTTGTACGTTTTTGAATGCAATGAAATAACTTCCAACATATATTGTTACGTTTCTGCTTGTTTGTTTGTTTCCGGTAGAAATTCTTCCCGAGGATCTTCAGCGATACAAGTCTTTTCTTGATTAAACCAGTTTATTCTTCCTCCATACAAACTTTTAGTACACAGAAGTTCCACAATCAGTACGTTTCTCGTCACTTTAAACTTAACAACTTTTATAATACACGCTATAAATCACAGCGATTCACAATATCGATAACTTCGCTCTCGACGAGTGCAAAACACACACTTTACGGCTCACTAGCTCGAAGCTAACAGAATCATAAATTACACGCAACTCAAAGTAACTATTGCTCTCTCTTCATTCATTCATCCCTGCTGGCTTTCCCTGTCAGGCTTATATAGTAACGAAGAGGGCTTCCCCGATCATTCGAGAAACTCATCACGCACGCTACCAGCGCCAACGCGCCAGCAACGTCACGTGACTTCCGCTGTCGTAACATTATAGTAGGAACGCATGCAACAAATTCCAATACAAACTTAACTAACGAATTAACAGAATGGGTGTCTATTTTTCAGAAATAGTTTCATTCACTGTTCGAAATACTTCACGTGTTATTGAGTATAATAACAAACCTTCTTTTACTGTTTTCTTTCTTTAAGTAAAATCTGAAGTAGCTTGCACACACGTTAACAGTATAGCACTTTTAAAGTTAGAAAATAGATAAATACTCATGTACCAATCAGAGAATGAACAACATTGCAGACACAGACGACAAAAAAATCAGGGTATTCCTATGCAGACACTTCGAGTGAGTAGAAATTTTGTTTGTTTGTAATTAAGCACAAAGCTACACAATGAGCTATATGTACTCTACCCACCAGGGGCATCGAAACCCGGTTTCTAGCGTTTTAAGCCCGCACACATACCGTTGTACCACAAAGGGGGAAAGAGTAGAAATTACAGTTTCAATACTGATATTACAGATTTATTTTATTTTCAACAAAAGTAAAATTGAAAATATAATCTGTGACTTAGAGGCCTAATTTATTCTTTGACTCGCGGTATCTTCTGTTGTGGACAGCAGTTTCGCCTATTCAAAGCTCATAAGCACAGCTTGTGTGAGTAAACCAAAGTAATACAGTTAAAACTGTTATAATGATGGTGTGTGTGTAATATTTATGGGGTTTTTAAGTTTTTATAATTTAGCGCAATGCCACAATAATATTCACATACCTGAATTAATTTAAGTTACTAAATTTGCGCACATTTTATTGAAGCCAAGACAGTACAAATTGCATCTTTAAGCGTCCCTTATGTGACGTCATTTTAGTCTACTGACAGACTGACACACAACACACTACTGTTAAGCGGTGTGAGTGGTTAAAACAGGACATGAGTTAGCGTGCACTTAGGAAATTGCAAAATGTATAACAACAAAGACTTGTAGAGCAGCTTATACCCAAACTCAAATAACTTCATACGAATTAATATAATCCAGTTCCCACAAAGACTTTTACAGTCAGAGATTGACGTTGTGCCACATGTACTTTCTTTGGCCTCATTATAACTCTCACACAATTGTTCAGAAGTTTCAAAGCTTTTGGCATAAATAAGGCCTTTTTTAGATTATGTGACATCCAAGAGTTGATACAAAACCTACAGAAATAATAATAAAAACAATAAACAGCAAGACATTAAAATTACGTTCACTTAATACTCATTCTTCTGTTGACACCCATAAACTAGAAATATAAATTCAAAATTTGACTTCTCTAAGTTTGCCTTGTAAATTTTAATAATGTCGTAAATAATAAGTTATAAAAGTAGCTATATGTAGATAGGTAATTTGGTGCATAGGGATGCTTCAATTCTTCTTACTTTTTCCTCAAAATGATTTTTCTGGACACACATCAGAGTGGAGATTTTCAGAATTGGAATTGATAAGTTCAATAAGTTCTGTTAACAGGAGAGAGTCTCAGAAACTATAAGGCTTTGATTAGAATTTGGAAAGAAAACATGTAGTTTATTGGTTGTTACTCAAACCATCCTGTTCTCGTCATACTATGGAATTTATTATATTTGGCTTAAGTTGGAACTTTGCAGGGAACCTATAGCGTTAAAGGTTGACTCTCATAAAACACTTCAGAGTTGTTCGTCATTACAGCTTTTATGTCAGATAGTACACTTTCATACGATTGCGCTGTTGGATTACCAAACTTTAAAACCTAATTATCACAATTTGCCCTGTCGAACATACAACTCAGCCTAGAAATATTAATATTAAGCACATATGACAGATTTCATTTTTGTTCACGAACTCTGTAAAATGACTAGATAATCAAATGCACATAATCATAATAATATATACTTACTTTTATCAAACAATGAGGGTGGTGTCCACAAAAGTGTCAAAAAAGTGTAAAAAAAAACCCTAATACCCAATGGTTTTGTTTATTTTTTTCACTACAAGAGGTGGAGATTGAAAACCTTCTCACTCTCACAAAAGAATTTGTACCCAGTTAATAAACGAATATATGGTGATTTTTTTTTAATGGGCCGGATTCTTTACGGCAGGTGTCTGTGACTTGTTGGTGATAAATTCGAACAATAAACGGACAGCACACAATCCACTTGTTTTAAAATAATATATTTAAAACAAGTCAAACGTATGTACAAAAATTCTTTACACTATAGGATATCACAATCTATGTACCACTAACACTCTGAGATTGTTTGTTTGCTTGTCTGTAATTAAATACAGCAAAAACGGCGCACAATAGCGCCATATTTGTAATGAAATGAGAATAGAATCAGAATAAAATAAGTTTCGTTAAAATTGGGCCACGGTTACCGAGTTAGCCCCGTTGTTTGGGTCACTAATTAAATACAGCAAAAACGGCGCACAATAGCGCCATATTTGTAATGAAATGAGAATAGAAATAGAATAAAATAAGTTTCGTTAAAATCAGGCCACGGTTTACCGAGTTAGCCTCGTTTTTCGGGTCACTTTTATGACAATTTCTAGATGAATTTAGGTACACTAGATGGCGCCACATATCGGTTTATCTATCCATCTATTCGTTTTCCACCTGATGAATCACTTTAAAATATCTTCTATACAACAATATATGGACAATAGAAATTAAATGATGAGATGACAATGTGTTATAACGGCGTGTAGAAAGAACATCAATAAAATCGACCTACAATATTATTGTCTCTTTGCAAATAGTAACTATGGAGACGAGGTAATAAAATAAAAATCAAGTCAAGAACAACAACAAAATTTTATAAACGAAAACCTCTCGCCGAGCATTGGCTATTATATTATTTCCCTGTCAATGTTCCCATCTTCATTGAAAGGCATAAGAAGATGGCAAAAACAAGATATTGATTAATCTATCTATATACTACTAAAACTCTGAGATTATTTGTTTGATTGTTTGCTTATTTTCTCAGTCAAAAAATCATTCCCACTACCGGTCGCTCTCTTTACGAAACTTCTTACTTCACTTTTTTAAAAATGAAATTGTCTTACCTTTTACTCCCAATCAACAATCAAATATCTTTTCTTGAATTATGAATTACACGAATGGATTGAAATATTTAATTAAAGTATCTCAAAATAAACCTTCATTTCGGTGCAATATTGTAATTAGTTTGAATTCTTCATAACCTCTGAATAGTGGGTGATCCAACGGGTGACGGGTAGTCTAGTTTTATATAAAACTCTAAATAATTCTATTTTCTTGTTAAAAGTCCACACAGGTTGATCCATTACTTTAGAACCCAACTGACAAGAATAATTATTTTTCTCTACACTGTTTCTTACTATACAGCCTACGATAAATTAACTTACGTTACCCCGTAGTTGCACCAGAACTTTAAATAATTGTCTCCTTTTAGTCAAAATCAACACAGACGTGTTTAATTACTTTTAAATACCCTTTAGCAAGACAAACCATTCGCCTTAACTCTGTTAAACTGTGAAACTCACTTAAAAATATCGCCTGTTACGGCTAAACTGACAATCACGCAGTCTAACTTCTGTTTCACTAACTTAATGTTTTCTGACTTAACTTGTTGGTTACTTGGTCGCCTATATATATATATATATATTGCACAACTGAGGCCTAGAACTTTCTACAAACTACAAGATTCTATGATGTAACAATACTCACTTAAGGCAACGGCCAAAATACAGAAGGATCACATAATGTAACATCAAAGCACAACAACTGAACCACAAACACAATGTATGACTTTTACTGAGGTATGTAACGAACTCTGGCGTAACTATCGATTTTAAATAATCAACTTTTAACACTCTTGTTATAAAAAACTCCATCATATACAACTTATTTTACATAATACAATCTGATTACATAGTTTTTATACTAACCTATAAACACTTTACCTTTTAGAAGAACATATTAGATTCAATATATTATAATTATAGAATTTCATATACAATTTTGAAAAGCTATACGTTATTTTTTTGGTGCTGAACTTATTACATTGCTCTTCCACTATAGATAGGCTTACTGATCTGTTTTCTGCCCTTATCGTTTTCCACTCGTCTGAGAATTATTGAGGGAAATTCCCCTGAGTTTATCTATATGGGCTCACCATTTGATGATGCACTCAAGTTTATTTATATGGGTTCATCATTTGACGATGCACTCAAATTTCTCTATATGTGTTCACCATTTGATGCTGCACTCAAATTTACCTATATGGGTTTACCATTTGATGCTACTTTCACGTTTATTTATGTATATGGGTCTACTATTTGATGCTGTACTCAAGTTTATCTGTATGGGTTCACCATTTGATGATGCACTCAAATTTATCTATGTGGATTCACCATTTGATGCTGCACTCAAGTTTATCTATGCGGGTTCACCATTTGATGCTGCATTCAAGTTTACCTATATGGGTCTCCCATTTGATGCTGCACTCAAGTTTACCTATATGGGTCTACTATTTGATGCTGCACTCAAGTTTATCTGAATGGGTTCACCATTTGATTCAGCACTCAAGTTTATCTATATGGCTCTAACATAAGATGCTGCACTCAAATTTATCCTCAGTTTTTCGGCTTCTTCACTGGCCTCTTTCACAGTATCCTCACTTTGAATCAAGTGCCTGGAGTAATAAATTACTATCTGGAATCTGGAGTAATGCATCATTATCCGAGCCCTGCTTTCCGTAATTAGCTGTATCTGGTGGGATGGATGAATTTACACTATTTCGTTTTCAGTGAACTTCATGTTGCATCAGTGTCCAAGTTGTGCCTATTGAGGTAGTTCTATACATTTTCCTTCCAGGATAAGCCATTTACACACTTTCAATAGACACAGGAAACTCCATTGTTTTCGTTGCCCCTACGAAACATGGCTCCTTGAACGCTCGAAAATACTCAATAGTTGCATCTTTTCTAGATATTTCTCACTTCTTTTTAAGTTAGGTGTTTGGAGTTATTGTTGACTTTCTTCTTGATGTCATTGCCTGTCGTGGATCTTTTACACTTCTTTAAAGATGCGTCATCTCAACTGCAAAAAACTTTCTCGTTTAAGTATTGATAGATCTTGAAGTGATATTAAGTATATTTTAGCCACTGGTCAACAAAATGTTTCTTAATTCGAAATTATACCTTTACTCACATTACACTGGTTTCCTTTCTATGCTAAACTTTAGCTAGCATGCATTCCTCTCACCTAGTTTACCTTATCATTCAAACATAAATAAAATTTAAAATTACGTGTTTTTCTTTTGATCATACTGTAACCCTAAAAACATTTGTTTTCAATTCTTATTTATTATTGATAATCAGACATTAAATCTGATATATATATATAATACATATACACATACTCTAAAACTTGGCTAATCAACAAATGGGTACAAAATGGGTTGTAAATGATTATTTGATAAAACCCCATCAATATTGATCACCTATATACAGTTATATACATTAAGTCCTCTACAGTCCAGGCCGCACTGTTGCAATATGCCCCTTTTTTCAGTTCTTAAGGATTAAGGAACAAGTATAACAATAGTTTTGATACTCCAAATTTAATATTATAAATAAGGGGAGAAAGAAAAATATCCATTTTACTGATGTATATTGAAGACTCCAAAATATAGAAAATATTTATATTTCCAAGCATCATTTGAACCCTCCTTTTACAATACTATACAATGTGTTACTTTTACCCAATGTTGAATGTAGATTACAATTTCTTTGTTTTACAATATGCATGAAGTATTTCCAGATAGAAGCTCAGTCCTCCATTCTCAGTGGGATTACGTTTGCCGTTTCAGTATATTATTTCTTCTGGTAATAATTAAATCCCCCTCTCTCAATCTCAAACCAACACTTCTAGGATTCTATAATTTGCTCGAAGAAAATATAATTAACCGCATAACCGATACAGACACGGAAATAAATTAATAGACTATAAATCGCCCGAAATTATTTATATACCTATTATTTCTAGTGGATGATGTTTGGAGCTAAAGCTCTTAATCATCCATTAGAAATGTATGCAACTTTTTCATTCACTTCCATAATCTGCTTTATCCTAATCAGATCATTTTGTGGCTGAGCTAAAGCTTTTAATCATCCATTAGAAATACATGCAACTTTTTCATTCACTTCCATAGTCTGCTTTATCCTAGTCAGATCATTTTGTGGCTGAGCTAAAGCTTTTAATCATCCTTTAGAAATACATGCAACTTTTTCATTCACTTCCATAATCTGCTTTATCCTAATCAGATCATTTTGTGGCTTGACACTTCCTACCGGTATATTTTTAAAATTTTGATTTGAAAGGCACTACGGCATTTAAGATGCCATGCTGGTTAGAAGTGTTTTCCTGAGGACACTTTTTTAGCCTAATTTTATAGACATGATATCACTCATATTTTATAAGATTATGCTATTCTCTAGATTTTTTTGGATATTATAATTTGCTATATCAATAAGGTATGCAATTTTCTTTCTATCAACCGCTGACCAGCTTAGGGTTTGTAAATCTAGGAAGTCACTATGATTCCTTGTAGGCTCTATGAGATAAGAGTTATAACTGTATTCTCATCCATAATTCACAGAAATAATGGAGAGAACCAGTTTTACCCAGTGTACCATAGTACTTCATTGTTACTAACTTATGAAGTGTTTATTACAGAGAAATACACACAAATATATAAAAATGTTTTGTCCTCCTATTCACTTAGTTTGTTTTAAAGCAACTTATAATTAGAAATGAACCACTTTTATTAACGCTCTTACCAGTTATTATTATAGCTGTCTTCGGCTGTGTTAGCTCTCCCTGCATCTGGTAAACACCACACACTGAAGCGTAAAGCTAGCTTTGCTAAAGAGTTTGGTGCTCAACTGCTTGACTGTAATGTAGCATCTCCAATGTTTATCTTCTCAGGATTCTAGGTGTCATCTACTGTCTGTTGTGTTTTCCTGAGAAATATTTTTTGTATATAGCAAGCTGTGCATTTCCTTTAGGTTGTCAGAGCTGCCAAATAGGTCCGATATTCTGAGTTATTAGCCTTTATAGTTAATGGTTAAAATTGAGTAGTTAGTTAATCGTGAAAACGACAATGGCAAAGTTTTTCTTCGATTTTAGTTAAGTATGCAAAGCCAGACTGTCACTGGACATAATAGGCCATCAAGAAATTAATGTCACGTTTTGGAACACTTTCATTAACCCCCCCCCCAAAAAAAAAACGTACATCACCTATAGTTAAACGAACTGCCTAAATGTCACGTTAGTGTGGCCCATATAATGTGTAAAGTTTAATATACTCTAATCTCTTATAGTGATTGCCAGACTTTGAAA
>NW_013667851.1:111765-112960 GCF_000517525.1 Limulus polyphemus | reverse complement strand
GTACTCCTTTCTGATCTAGCATCTTGATACTCACAAGGGTTTGCTGAGACACAGAATCTATGACAAAATTGCACCTTTAGCCATCCAGCTTTCCTGTCACGTAGACTCTGTGTGCTTGCCATTTTACACTTAGCTGTTGGGACTTTCACGATGAGGGTTGATGGGCGTCCATCAACGTGAACCACTACTGGTTTTCTTGAGGTTCATATATTGGTAATATTCTTCTTACACCGGCTCCTTATATGTCCTTGCTCTCCACAGTTCCAACAACCTTTCTGGGTAGCAGCCTTTCCTGCTGTGGCATCTTCCCTGTGTTGAAGTTGCCAGCATTGAGCTCTCTTGTGCTTAGGTTTATTACAGTGCCAGCAAAGTCCCTCAAACTTATCTGAAAGCTGTTTTTTCTGGCCTTCATGATTGTACCAACCTTGGTATCTCTGTGCCGGACTTAACGTAGGATTCAAATTCAAGAGCTCTGGCCATTGCATCCTGAATAGTAGAGGGGTGTGCTTGCCTTACTTGTATCTTCAGTTGTGGACTGTCCAAGGCATCTACAGACTTATCCCTCAGCAACAACTTGAGAAGATTGGGTGGCGCAGTTGGGTAGGCCTTGTGTGCCATACTTTCCAAATCCTGTGCCAGCTCTTGAAAGCTCTTCCCTTTAGCACGGACTCTCGTCCTAAACCTAGCTCTGTAGACTTCAGACTGATTTTGGGTTCCATACCTGAGTTCTAGAGCCGCTACCAGTGCTCTACAGTTGTGCCTGTCGTTTGCTGACAACTGTCCAAGTATTTCAAGTGGTTGTCCCTTCAAGTTCGTTGCCAGATATATTGCTTTCTGCTCCTCTATCCAAACTTTCTTTCTTTTTCTTTTTCTTTCTTTCTTTCTTTCTTCTCTTTTATATTTGATTAGATATCCCATAGTGGGTAACAATACTAAGACCATGTCCTCAGGACGGAACTTACGTTCTTTAGAAACTGGAATAGGTGTCAAAGGAGCAACAGGAATTTTCTGGTTAGGTTTTCCGACCAGAAAGACAAATTTTACAAAACTGAGGAACATCTTGCCTAATTTGTGGCCAAAAGAAATGTCTCATAATTTTGTCACATGTCTTATTGACACCTGAATGACTTTCCATGGGGAATTAATGGGCAACTTTCAATATTTCAAAATGATATGCTTTGGGAACAATGATTTT